>NW_010169138.1:0-71493 GCF_000695765.1 Mesitornis unicolor
GAATGCCAATGGAAGATACTAATTTAGAGATTTTATTATTAGAAAAATTATAATATTTATTATAATAAAAAGACTGGTCTTGTTTATGGAAATTTTAGTATAATTTGGTTTTATTTATTTACATTTAACTTTATTTTGTACATATAAGTAAAGATCTAATGCAATTTTCTGTTCAATAAAATATAGCATATTTGAATAAAAACATGCAATCTAATCTATTTAATGGCTGGGGAAGGGAGGAAAGTGAATTAATTTGAAAATGAAGAATATAATTATTTTTATCTACATCTATCTTTGTACTGGAAAAGCTGTCAAGTAGGTTGTCTTTCTGTCCTTAAAAACAGAGATATAGTCATCTAGAAAAAGGAGGACAGACTCACATGACTACATTTTTTGGCCTAATAGAATCTTATAGAGTATATTACAATGACAATAAATATGTCTGATAAATCAAAAAAACTTACCTGATAAATGTACTTTATCTTCTCTAATATAATTCTACAAGGTTTTAATTTATAGATCTAAGTTTTCTAAGAAATGTTGAGTGCACTGACAATGCTAGGTTTTGTTTTGCTGAACTCGAAATACATTAATTTGACATAATATATTCTGAATGACTCTAAAATATATGTCTATTTTATCTTTGTACAAGTCATACAGTTTATTATCTACAGTGGTAAGTCAAATTAAAACATGTTTTTCAATAAAGGCAAAGAAAAGATGCTTTATTTGAGGCAGAAATAACAGAATAGCAAGAGGTAAGGCCCTCAAAGGCGAAGATGCAAAGGCTTATTAATCTCACTCAGTAATAGGATCAAAAGAAATTACAAAGTATTTTTCTAAATACTTACATCAGTTGTTTTTTTTTTGTTCATTATTCACCATCCCCGTGTAGAAAGTAGCAGAAAGATAGCTGCATCCAGATTTCCAAAAGGGACCCAACAGGAATTCAGTATTTTGCATGCTAATTTGGAAATGAAAAGACTATACATTTCTTCATATACGCTGGTGTAAATAGAGCAGTTGATCCCAGGTCAGCAAGTAAGTGTGCTAACTAATCTACAGGTGTAGAAGGAACGTACATCAGATCACTTCCGCTTACAGGCTCTCGCAGTCTGGAAGCTGAATCTCATCTGAGCCCTTTTGGTTGTTGGAGACTTTTGGAGAATATGCCATTTATACCAGAGCACGTTCTCAAAAAAACATTTCCAAACATTTTCAGATTTTCTGTGCAAAAACTTTTGGAAATGCCTGTACCTTTTTCTTCAGAAATGTGTCAGTTTCTCTGTTGTTATTCCATCATCATCATCATCATCATCATCATCATCATCATCATCATCATCATCATCATCATCATTATTATTATTATTATTATTATGTTTCCCACCCCTGTGTAGGGGCTGGACTGTCCTGCTGGGCTGGACATTGTTATGTGCCTCTGCTACTGCACAAGGAATTGTTGGCTTATGCCAGGAGGTTTCTGGGAATGGCCAAGACTGCAGTACCATTTCTTCCTTTGTGAATTTACAAGCCATTAAGCGGACTTTAAGAGCCACTAAGTTGACTTAGATGTGAAATCTGAAATAAGTACCTGGGGTAGGATTTGTACATTTGCAGGCATGTTTGACAGTCACCTACATCTGTGTTTCATGCTTCTCCACTTCTAGCTCATGCAAACCCAGTCATTTTCAAGTTCCAAGTACACCATGGTGTGCCTGTGTCAGAAAACAGTTTATCCAAGTGGATGAACTATGTTCATATCTGATTCCTAAGTGTGGCTAATTAATTCTAATTCAGTGTCTTTTTTTTTTTTAGTTTAGCTTCTTGTTTCCTTACAGAATAATAATTACTCATGAGAGTTAAACAAAACTGCACATACTTATTTGAAATGGTACTGCTGGTGTCCTGATTGTATTTAACAGTATGCAATAGATCTGGTAAAACAGAAGTGCGGTCTTTATGTATTTAAGAAGAAAAAAGTGTAATCTCTGCCTGCTGTCATGATAAACTAAGCAATTTACTAGCATTTATATCCAGTTTTATTTTTCTGTAGAATCTGTTAATGAACTTCAAGATGCAGGTCCCATCACTCATTTAAAATGTGTCTGTGAGTTAATTACCTTGTAACATAGCTCTCCTACTGCAAAATATCTAAAGATTGTTAGAGCTGGAATTTTTTATTTTCTTCAAATATCTCATCTATAACCATGAACCTGTAGCTAACTTAGACAAGCTACTTTTTTTGCCTTGGGTCTCCTTCCTGATGGGAGCGCCCTGCTCGCATTACTCTGTGGGACAGAGATTTTAACCATGAATCAGACATCATACAGTAGGTGTAAGACATGAAATAAAATCGATACATTTTTCTGAGGCATGTCACTGGTTAAGTGACAAAAAATATTCTGATAGTCACTGAAAAGGAAAAGTCAAAGGTACATTTGAACCTGTCAGTTCAACACATTCCTGTTATCCCTTTAGGGGATATCATACAACTTGACACCAACATTTAAGCTTTGAAAATTATGAGTTCATCTATTTCAAATGGGATGTCACATGTTCACAAGTCTTTGCCATTACTTATAATGGAAGACAGGATGATCACTTTTGTTACATATTGATAGTGAATAAGATTTTCTTTTTTCTTTTCTTTTTTTTCTTGTTTCAGAATGAAGAACAAATTTTGGTATTTTGAATTTGGCACTTCGGAAACTTTCTCAGCCACGTGTAAGAAGCTGCATGAATCTGTAGAAATAGAAGTAAGAAACTAATTGTTGCCTTTCTCCTTGAAATGTCACTAGTTTGGCTGAAATGCAGGGAGCAAGGGTGCAGAGTGCCTGAATCCAACAAGGCAAAGCAGTGCACATCCTTTCGACCCTATATTCCAAAATATTATTTTTATCATGTCTATTTGTAGTGTAGCCCTGCACACTGGAACAAAGTTCAGTTTGATGATTAGTGAAGTCTTAATACAGTAGACAAGGTCAAGAGGTGAAATATAACATTAGAAATCAATAGGGAGTGTGGCTAGGTCAGATGGAAAAATGAAAGACTGTTGGAGGGAGTGAGAGCTGCTGCAGGATTAAAATAAAAAAAAAATCTTATTATTTCTAGGTCCCAAGTTTTTATAACCTTTAAAACTCAATTCCCTAAAATTGTACTTACTTTCCTGAATAAAGGTTAAAGAATATATATTTTTTGGAATCATTCCCCTTCATTAAATAGCTTTTCTCTGTGCACAAGGGGTCATCTTTCCATTATACATTGAACATTAACTGAAAAGACACAGGATAGTTAGAGACAAAATAGATATTTAAAATAATGTGCCACTGTTATTTTGATGGCTGATAGACTAAGTGGCTACATTATATAAACTGTTTAGGGGGCTAATATTTATAAGTAAATGAAAAGTGTGAAATGAGTGCAAGTACAAGCCTGAGAATTTAAGTTAAATAATGAAATCATTTCTCAAGAGGATTATGGTGCTTTTCCTTTCCAATAGTAATGAGAAACTGCACATGTCAGTGGAGTATTTGTATAGTAGCATAAGGCACTCAGAGACATATGATGAAGAGCTATGAGAGTCTGGTCAAAGCCTCCTGAAAGGCAAAGTCTGAAATCATCTCAAGGAACCATGGATCTGGTAGTACAACAGTAACAAAAAATACTGACTGTTATTGTAAGACCTGTGGTGCCAGACTTGCCTGTTATCCTGTTACATTTCTTTTTAAAGTGGAAACATGCTCCACACATTAGTTTAAAAAAAAAAATTAAAACAGAACAAAAAAACCCAAACAAAATCAACCAAACAAAAACTCTGAGAAAAATAAACCAAACAAAGAACCCTTGCTTCCCAACATAGTGCCAAGTTTAAGTACATATAGCCTGAAAAGTATTTGGTTTGTAATTGGAAGAAATGATTACCTGACTTGATTTGAATATACTGCAAGTTAAATGTACCTTTTGATTAACTGCAAATTGAAGAACAGGGTTTCCCATGAAAATATTTGTTCCCAGCAGAAATCTTACACAGCCTGTAAGATGTGATGATCTTAAACCATCTAATTGTAACCATTGAAAGGATGATGAAATTTTAACATCCCAAAGCAAACAAGTACACATTTAAGTTTGTAATACTGCTGATACCAGTTGTATAATTATTGCTAATGCGTATCAATAATGCTATTATTAACAATCAAGTATTACATTGCCAATATATGAGATGTTTGTTAATGTTCACTTCATCTGTCCTGGTCATTATCATTAGTCCTACAATTAGGAACAAAAATCATGGGGGAAATAGTTTCCAAAATTTTTACACAAGAAGTGTTAGTAAGTCGTTATTTACAGATATATTTACAACGAGTAAATTACATTTAAATGAACAATGCTTGCCAGTGTGCTTGTATCTAATGTTTATTGTTTGTATGTTATGAACACTTGGGAGTAGTACTGTTTTCATCTGACATTTAACCTGCTGCCCCTTGCTTGAGGATGTTGCTGTAAATGAGAGCTTAGTGTATGATACCACATTTCATTCCGAATAAAATGCACAAAGAATGCGTTTGCTCTACAGCCAAATTTTGAATGAACAAAGCCCATGATGATTAAGTATGTGTATCTCTGAGCTGGGAGACAGCAATCAAAGATTTTGTGGGCAAAACCCTATATTTGATTTCTAACCTAATTAAGCTTGGCTTTCCTGATATACATTCATGTCTCTTACATTCTGTGCATTTTCTTCTGTGTGAGATGCAGAACAAAGTTTGGACACTAAATTCTTATGTTATCTAGAATAAGATGTGTTTTTATTTCCAAATTGGGATCCAATAAGTTGGAAACATAGGTTCTAAAGGAAAATACCAGGGTAGAATTACATATTTATTTTTAATAATAATGTGTCAGTAAATGAGGCTTAAGGCTTTACAGTTTAGAGCACTTATACTTTGTTTCAACTTCAGATAAAAAGAAAGGTGTGTGAAGGGTATCTAATGAGAGTAGGCATAGATCCAGTGTAGGTGGAGATGGCATGGTCCATACCTGCAGTGCTGTAAAAGCATTGTGGGACCACAGGAAGCCTACCATACCATCTGTTATTAATGGATGGGTGAGAGGCGTTTAAACAATCATGTAGTCTTTCATGATACAGCACTTGGTTACACAGCAAACTAAAGTCGTTGTTTCAGCTGTTTTCAGGCATGGATATGTTCTCAGCTTCTAGATGATCTGAAAAATTTCAATCTAATGAATTAAGTGTAAAACATAATGCCTGAAAAGGAACTGAGGTGAGAAAAGAAGGCAAAAAAAAAAATAGAAGAGCTAGTGTGTATTTCTAATCTAAGTAGGCATGCTCTGCATTTTAAAAGCATGCTTTTATTTTTAGCAGCATCATTGCATTATTTGAAATGAAGAAAAAAAAACGAAAAAAAAAGAGCAGAGCAGAACACATCTGTGTTTTGTCATTGTAGTGTATGAGTATGTTAGGACAATGCAGAGCTACCTGTAGCGCAAACTTTTTGTCTGCATATGAACAAAAGAAATCCTCCTTTACCAATTCAGAAAGTTCCTCATCACTGTGGGATTCTGAGGCCTAGTCAAATAATTGTCTTAGTGTACTACCTGCTGTGTTCAATATTGAGTGAAAATGGAAGCCAGACCCTGCGCCATCCTATTTCACAATTCTTCTTTTATTTAAATAATTCCAGTCAGTTTGGGGGACGCCAGACCTTTATAAATTAACAGCAGGGAAATACCAAAGGTGTCAGATTGCATATTTATCATCTTTCTCGTGTAATACTTAAATATGTATTAAGAAGTGACTGACATAAATTAGGCAGATTTCAGAAGCCACAGGCCGTGGCTTGTAGAGGACCCCCTTCTGCTTGACATTTCATCCTTGTCAAAGATCAAATTATTTTAATTTAGGCTGCAAATTATAAGGAATGAAGACTTCTTTGTGGGAATTCCCTGTGGTAATCCGACTTTTGTTGTTACTGCTGCTTGTCAGTGTGCAAAAGATATAATATGCATGCAAATAAGGTTAAAAAATATGTACTATCTAATTATCCAGCCAGTACATTCCACTTGAAGACAGTGGGAGGCCTGACACACAGTATGTGTTTGATTCATTGAGGCCTGCAGGGTATTTACACAAGATTACTTTTAATTATGAAATTAATATCTGTTTATCTAGAATGTATAGCAGTAAGTGAGCATACACATGAGCAGAATATTTAGTAAAATAATTCATCTTAATATTTAATACATATAAAATATAGGGGGAAAATGTGAATTCGCTTCCAAAATAATATTGAATACCCATGGCTTTTTTCTAGTAAGAAAAGTGTGGCTAAAAAGTTATACTTTCAGTTGGTACAACTGTCAACTCACATCCAGATATGTCTTTTGACTTTAATGTTTTCCCTATGTGAATATAATCCATAGGTTTAAAATTTAATTCTGGAAGAGCAAAAATGAAATGGAAACTTTAATGCTGAAATTGTTCTCTCTCCAGATTTACGCTTTTCTTAGAAGAATTAAGAAGATGCAAAATATGTATTATAATACAGTTCTGTTTTGTGATCTCAGAAAGTTTCAGGGTAAACAAATAATTATGCATAGTTATTTTTCACTTGTGCTTTCCTTTTTCTTCTTCAAAGCTGTGATAAAGGTTTAGGCAGAGAGGAAAAAGTGCCAGTGACCCACAGATGTCAGTGGACTATTACTGAAGCATGGTTAATTATTTTTTCCAGTTTTCTTCCTGATTGTTGTATATTGGAATTATAAAATAAGACCTTTAATCAGTTTTAAATGCATGACTGGACCCCCTACTGACTTGAAAAACATTGCAGGAGTAAGATCTAATGTTTTTAAAATATGCTACTATACACTATAATGTTCACTTACAGTGAATAGAGTTGCCAGGAAATCTATGTACTCTAGCTGTGTTGTGAGGCATGAAGGTAAGCTACCTCTAGCTGAGGTAAAATCCTGGGAACTTTGACTGGTTCAGTGAATTAATAAGTAGAACTGGATGCTTTGCCTTCCACCTGCCGGTTCAACTGTGGTTGTCTGAAGTTGGATCTTTTTTTCTTCTGTGGAGGTTCTTTAGTGTTTTGCTATGTTTTGTATGAGTTAGGAGCTTCCCCTGATACTAAAACTATGTAGGTGTGGAGGAGGAATTAGCCTGAGTAAATTGTAGTCTGTGAAGGCTAGGTGTATCCTATCAAGCTAGGTAGATCTCATCCAATGTGTGTCAGGTGAACTGTGTTTACAAATGTTGTGGCTTTTGCCAAGTGAGAAGATGCTGCAGTTTGTCACTGAAGAGATTGATAAGTTAAAGTCCCAGAACCATTCTTCTGAAAGTGAAACTTATGATCTCTTTAAAAAATACACTTTGAAGCCAAGTTTAGCAAATGAATGTACATGTATAAAATGCCTCATTGTCCAGTGTTACTGTAGGAAGCAGGAGAAACTCATACTAGTGTCACAAGGTGTCATCCCACAGAGTAAGATTTTTTTTCTGTGTGTCCAATAAGTCCTGGAAGGCTTTTAGAGCAAATACCTCTTCTTTGGCTCCATGTCCCATGTTTTCCTTTGGCAGTGCTGCATATTTCAAAGAACTGACTGATAAGTGCTGTAGCTACGTCTCAATTTTGCTGTACCCAGTTTTGCTAATCTTACCTCTTAGTAGGAGTTATTTGTCAGGCATAGCCTTACGATAACGTGCCAGTTGTGCCTTTGGATTGAAACTAACATCAGTGTGGTGTTCTGTGCTCTCGAGGCCCACTTAGACCCTTTCTCATGAAGCTGTATGTGCTCTTTATATATTTTATATTCAGTTTCATATGGAAGGGACTCAGGTGTTATAATGTCAAAGCATCATTGCAAAATTATAAGACAGACATGTAGCTGAAACAGACAACAAACAAAAAATCCTCCAGTTATTGCTATTGAAATTTTTGTAGTGTAAACATTTTCTCCTAATAGCTCTAGTGAAGCTACAAATACATTTCACTTGGGTCAATTATTAGGTATCAGATAACGAGGTGACTCTAGCAAGTGGTCCCACCCTTAGGCAATCAAGAGCTGAATAGGATTCATGTTTGGCTTCTGAATTAGAATCTATTCCTCTCTCATACCTCCTTTCCAGATATAAGTATGTATCTTAGGTGTAAACATTGAATAAACCATTAACAGTGTTAAGAATGATGAATTGCTGAAGAAAAATATCTGATAGGTAGAACATTCTGACTTTTCTTTCTCTTTTACTGCTTTTTCTGGTTTTTTCCTTTCTTTTTTTCTCCTTGCTAATTAGTGTGATGGAATTCAGCTGGACTTAATCAATATTTCTCTGGAAGGAATTGCCATTCTGAACATCCCAAGCATGCATGGTGGATCGAATCTTTGGGGAGAGACAAAGAAAAGACGTAGCCACCGTCGGACAGAAAAGAAGAGGTCAGATAAAAGAACCACTGTCACAGATGCCAAGGAATTGAAGTTTGTATGCCAAGGTAAGCTTACAGATTAATATAGGCTATTTGGCTCCATGCAGTCAACTCAGTTGTATAATTGCCCTTTTATTGCTTCTTATCAAGAAGGAGGATAGACAGTTCTTAGCTATTTCTTTTCTTGTGCGTTTAGCTTTTCTCATGGGAAGCACTGGAGCAAAAGCATAAACAGAGACGTGCTGACAGTTACACTCTATATACTTGCAAACCTGCCTCTGATGTTACCTGCTAAGCAAAGCAAGCACAGCATGTGGCACTGTTTGCCACTGTGATGTTCGGTCTAGAAGTACCTGGAGTTTTTTTGGACTTGGAAAATGCTTGCTGAGCATTTATAATGCTTCTTAATTTCAGCGTGCATAAAACTTGTGGATAATCGTGCTTTGTTTCTAACAGACTTTGGCCAGAGGCTGTGGAAAATTACTTCAAAGTAACAAAAGCATGTTTTCTATACATTTTATGTTACTATACTGTGGTCCTGTATGCAATCCCTGAATGCATATGCTGTAGCTTACTTGCATAGGTGTGATCTGTACTTTCAGATTCATGTAAAGTACAGATTTATGGAGCAAGTACTCTCATACTTTGCTGGTGATTAGGCGCAGTTGCTCCATAAATTTTATTTTTAATCATAACATTTTACAAAACCTACAGTACATAGTACTCTCTATTCTACTTTGTAGAATCTGAATGCTGTGCATTGTAACTCATCACTGCCTATCACGAGTTCTAGTGATCATAAAACGGTCTGTTTACACCAAGGGATGAACAGACCAGACTTCAAAAACTTTTTTTTTCCCCTCTCTTTTTTTCCTATGGAGAAGAGTGTCGCCTGTTTCAGAGTATCTTCCTGCTGCTGCTTCTTATTCAGACTGATAAAGATCAGGACTTTAACTGTCTGCTGTTATAAGATCCTCTAACTAGTTTTGGATATCCTGTTTTTCACATTTCATGAGCAGTAATTTTTACGTCACTAGTTATATCTTAATTAATATGTTGTAGTTTTAATCCAGCTAATTTATCTAGATGACAAAAGTCATAAATAAATTTCTAACTATTGAAGTTATGTGTGTATTTGATACCTAACAGCACTTTCAAACTACTATTTTTGGGTCATTAGAAGGGCATTGCTACACTCCATTTCCATTATCCTGGACAGGGAGAAATAAAATAGTAATAAAAATATTAAAGACTAAACAGAATATCCTGCATTATCTATTGGAGTGTTCATAATACAGACATTAAGCACCTTACTTTAGGAAAACTAGTCTCATGACTTAGTTTCTAATTGCTTTATATGCATTGTGGATGGAAGTAGCTTCAGTCAAAGGGCAATTTTCAAAGCAGAGATTGACTTCTCAGTATCGTAACCTAAAGCACCTCTATCTTGTCACTGAGTATATGGATAGTATTATTGGTTTCATCTACAGTAGCTTTTTAGTGCTTAAAAGGAGTACGCTTCTTGGATTTCCCAGTTGTCCATGTTTATTGCATTTCAGTTTGCAACACTGAGCATGCAAACTTTGTTCCTTTTAACTGGAGTGAAGGCACATGTTCTGACTACAAATGGGTGTTCAGTCCATGGAACCAGGTTAAAACAACTCAAAGTAAAACTTGCAAATGAACATGGTGTGAACATTTGAGAACCAACTGATTTGCTGTATAGATCCACTTCCATTTTGTACTGCAAATATAGTCACTTAATTTTGCAAGCTAATATAGGTTCCCAGCTTTGAGTGTGCTTCTTCATCTCAGTATTCAAGGTTATTCCTGAATAATGGAATTAAATCAATTTTATGTACCCACTGCAGAAATAACTGACTGCCTGTCACTTCTGAAGGACCATGACTCCTTCTCTAGCTTTGTATAAGCATATCTGAGAGTACTATATTGTCTAGGTGATTGTTTTCTTAAGCACAGTTTTATATACAGTTTTACTTAAGTAGTAAAGTACTTTTTAGTTTGAAGAAAACATTGTAGAAAATGTTAATGCCTGGTGAAGAAATAGGTATTGCTGTATTGAGCACCATGGTAAATATATACCTCCTTGTTAACTTCTGTTTGTTTATTTACTTATTCTGAATAAATATCCTTTCAGTTTGTTTTATATCCAGATAAAGCATCTAATCACTTGACAACTAAACACTGCACTTTCTAGGAGCCAGTAATAAAACATCTTCAAGTTTTCATGGATATGTATAACAGGTTTTGGTCTTGAGTTTTGGGGTTGTTTTGTTCTGGATTTTTTTTAAAGCTACCCCTCTTATATGTGACTTCTGAGTGGCATGCACATTTAGTTTTTCGTCTTTTTCAATTACAGTGCAACTGTGGTTTTGTCAACTGTATATCAGCCTGTATTTTTGTTATCTCTCTGCTTTTATGGTTTTATAACTTGACCATAAAGTTTAGTATTCAAAGTCTGTGCCCTTAAATGGGATACTTACATGGACCAGTGAAAGCTGTCTCCTCCTTCTGGGTAGTTTGTTGCCCCTGAGCATGTTGTGTTGGTCCTTTTGGAGCTGCGCCAGCAGGACTTTGAGAACTTCCAAAGACGAAACCTCTGTGAGGTCCTGCTGCTCTCCTTCCCCTGCTCTTGTGTGTATCACCTAACATGAGCCAGGTACATGCAATGTGATTATCAACACAGGAAAAAGGGTCAAAGTTCTGCCAGATCTTTGTTGTTTCTTATATAACTGTACAATTCAGGGAAGGTATATTCCTCTGAGCCTACTCCCCACCTTTTTTCCTTTTCCCTTTTTACTATTGTCACCTGTTTATGGCTTGTATTTTCTTTGTCCTTCCCATTATCTACCTCTGCATTCTCAGACCATAATTTGGATTTAAAATAATCATGTGATCACCTGCTTGGAAAATAATCTGATTACATGCACATAGTCTGACAACCAATATTTTGAACTGTAGCAATTTTAAATGTGCACTACTTAGATATGTTCCCTGTTTCTCTCATTAGGAGTTGTGCATATACACTAAAGAGCAAAATCTGGCACTGGTAGCATATAGGATATGTGTTTATGTATTGAATAATTCTATCTGACTAGTAACAGGCTTTGATATTTTCATAGAAAAAATATATGTGAAAACATATTTGTCTGATTAACTTGTAACTCGTAGGAAAGAAAACCTTATGTAGCTCTAATGTGCTAAATGTTATCCTGTTCTTTGTTAATGATAAAAAAATACTACTGTTTTCATTTCAGCTCCTCTGCAGAAGTGTATAGGGTCTTGTAACTGATGTTATTAGGATGAAAAATATTTTTTTTTCTAATTTAATTTCATTTTAACTTACCATTATCATTTCTATTGTAAAAAATCAATTCATTAGGAAAAATATAATTACAGATATATGTGACATTTCATGAAAGTAGATGATTTAATTAGTATTTTGTCTTTATGAATATGAGACTTGCAGTGTTTACATTTGTTGTTTTGTTTTTAAATCTGCTAGAATAGACATATCTATGATACATATACCCACAGTCAATTTTTTTTCTAAGTACAGATTTTAGATATAACTGTGAACTATCCTTGAACGTTATTTGGACAGGATTTTTGTTTGGATATACGCAGACACTGATAAATGCCAAAAATCAGTGCTTTAAAAAGATGAACATACTGCATAGAAACTAAAGTATGAGTTGAGAAGCATAAATGTAAATAACTGAGCTACTTGTTGTTTGGAAATTACATCCAAAACATAAGTTGAATCATGACAACATGTCTTACATGAAATATATGCCACTTATGTTAAGTGTTAAACAGCAAAATTTTCTTCCTTGCAGAGATACTAAATAAAATTTTCAAACCTTTTGTGACCAAAAGTAAATAATTCTTTTAAAAATCTTCCTGGTAAACCTTTTCCTGAGTGGAGTAGGCTTTTTTTGAGGTGGATGTTGTTATGCTTTGATTTGCTTTCATTGTTGAAGTTCAGTTATAGCCCTGTCCTAAAATGGAATCTCCTTTGAAGTTTAAAGTCTCTTAAGACTTTATTGCAAACATATATGTAACTTGTTTTTGTAGAAGTAGTTCCAGTCACCTCAATGGACTGATTTGTAGAGACAGTATCTATGAACTGTTAATGGATGAAAACCTTAGACTGTAAATATTTCGGTGCAATAGTTTCTTCCTATTTATTTTGTACATCACCGGGCACACTGATACTTAACCGAATACTTATCAGGTTGATCTGCGCAGCTTGTTAAAGAGCTGCAGTACGCTATTACTCAGCAACATTCCAGACTACCAGACTAATTCAAGACAATGTGCATTCATGTCACAGCACCGAGGCATAAACCAAGCTTACCAATATGATTCAATAACTCCATGTGGAAATCTCTGATAATAACTGCATTATGACTTTCTGATTGGAAATGCAGAAGTACTAGAAATAGAATAATGTGTATACAGACAGTTCATGATAGTTAAAAGTAGGGAATATGCAGAGATTGTGAAGGCCTTAAAGCAATTCAGTTTATCTATACATAGTAAGAGAGGACAAAATATGTTTGTACTAGGTATCAAATTCCACTCTATATGAGAGGGGCAGAATCTTATCCCAGGCTTCGGTATAGCCAGGTGTGGAGTGCTGGCTCTACCAGCGCGGCCATGATCTTGTCGATGTGATCAACCCAGCGTACGAATAAGGGTAACCTGCAACTTTAAGGAAGATAAGAGCCGGACTCTCTAACCGCAAGTAGGCGTACCGTCCATACGTCAGGACACATGGACAGCAACCAATCAGCTATATGTATTCGCTGCGTGCTTTGCTCGTGACTTTCTCGTGACTAAAACCGAGATTATAAAAGCTGTGTAACTCTGCTTAATAAAGGAGAACGACTATACTCATACTGAGATTCCATCGTTACTCCGGGAAGTCCTACTCCCACTCCCACAGCCAGGGGATTCCTGACAAGAGTTCTCTAAACAACTTATAAACTTTATGGGCTAGCAGACTAATTTATTTTATGGAGGACTTTAATAAACTACACTCTGGCCAGGTGATGACTTCTGCTGTTCATAATTCTCTAAATTTAAAATTTTGACACATTATAAATTTCAAGGTCTCTAAATATGGATTCATTTCATAGCTTGAAAAAGTTAGAAACTGTGTTCTATATACACAGTATATATAGTATATACACTGAATATACACAGTGTAGATTCAGTATTGATAGACTTCAGGTTATTTATGACATGGTAAAAGGCATATATAATGAACTCTATAATAATATTTTTATTAAATGTTATGGATAATATAATGTCTAGATAAGGTAATTGGCCTTATTTTGTGTCTTGTTTAGACAATTTTGTGCAAAATAGCCATTAATACATTACTGCAGAGAAAAATAACTAATTATAACTATTTCATAGCTGGTCTATGTTAAGACATTAAACTTACAGAAACAATGTTGTTTATACAGAGTATCAAAGTGAAGTCATATGATTGCTGCCTCAGCTATCCTAACTAGGTATTTTTGTGCACATATGTATGTATTATTTGATGAAAGCAGATAGTGGTGATATAATCAAGTTGTACCAATTTTAGTAATCAGTGTTGTGGGTTATTTGTGTCACTTTAGAGAAAAAGAAGGTAAACTAACAAGTTGATCACAGTATCGGTTTAAGAACTTGAGGTAATATATTTGGTATTCAGAATTCAAGGAAGCAGAAATATATCTAACTAATGAAAACCAGTGACTAAATCAGTTAAACATCAAAGAAATAAAATTACACACTGTTCTGAGCTAGGCTCAAACTCACTAGAATAGATAACAGGGATGTATAAATACCTTCTTGCATTTGAGATAGCTTGCAAACCATTTATGGTCCTTTTTCAAGAAGTCTCTACACAGACAGAGGTCTCCAAATACATGTATCTCTATCTAAAACAAAGATACAAGTAGGGCATATGTTGGAAATACCTTGCTGGGTAATATAAAGATTTGTATTTCTATGAAAAATAACAGAAAAAGAACAGTGAACCTGAGAAAAGAGGAAGCACCAAACAAAAATAGAAATTCTGTTGATGCATTTCTTAGAAAAAGTCAAGAGAAAGACAGTTTTCTCAGCCAAATTCTTATGTTAAAACTGTTAGATAAACAAAGAGATTGCCTTCTGTTCAAATCTTCCTACATTTAAGGAAAAAGATTTTTTTGTCTGTAATGGTAAGGAAGAGTATGAAGAATGAAAATGTAACATCGGTGGTCTTCTTCTGATTAAAACAACCAAAGAAGGCCTGCAACTTTTCTAACACACAGCTCAGAGAAAAAAAAAAAACAAGTTTCCTTAATAAACAGTAAAATAAGTTGAATTTAAAAGGGTCATGGAAGATAGTGTGTCTTATGTTCCCAAAAAAGGAAAAAAGGAAGGAGGATTCATATGTGTCCTTGTCCGTCTATTTAAATAGGACTAAACACTGATGATACATGTATAGGGTCAAAACATTAAGTGTGTGAAGATCAGGAGAAGAGTCCAGTATTATTGCAATGTAAAGTATAAAACCCACGTGGAACTTATTTCTAGGGTATAAATTTAGGAAATATACATGATGTTTTATAGCGTTACATTAATCTAAAATGCTTTGAATGTTTGCATCACAAATCCACTTCATTTAGTTGTGTACCTGAATTTCTTTACTTGGAAAATAAAGCAAAATTATCCTTGTATGAAATTTTCATTTCTTTCCTAAATTTTGTTTAATTGCTCTGAAAATAGCAGCATTTTTCATAGGTTTTGGCACTTTATTTTCTGTTCTTGTTTGAATCTAGTATGGCAGAGAAATTCCCTAAATAAATAGCAAAGTTAACCCTTCTAATCCAGGTACTTCTTTAAAGAAGAAGAAACATTAGGAAAAAAAAATCCTAAATGTAGTCAGGCATTATTTTCCCTGTTTAAGCATGTACCATATTCTAAACATCTTAAAGCATAAATTGAATATTTAACATAAACTTCACATATTTCTGTGTAGAATTTCTTGTTACAGTTATGCAAGTGTGTGTTTTTTACAGTAAGCCAGATTCTTGTGAGTACTGTCAAAGTTAGAATGTCATTAACTTTAGTGTCTAAAAGTCAACCCTTTAGTCAATAGATAGCATCACCTCAAGGAAAGTGATTTGTTCAATACTCAAATAAGTGTCTAAGCTAGGGAGAATAAAATGCTTACTGAAGGTGACTTTCTCTCCATTTCTTGTAAGTGGAGCCTAAGTAATCAACAGTATAGTCACTAATCTACTGAGCAGAAAGTACCATGGCAGAAGATCTGTCTTTCCAGTGTGTACAAACCCTGCTTGGAGTATAGCTTCCAGTTGCTGGGGAGCAGGGAAACATCCATTTGGGAGATGACAGTATAGGCAGTGTTGAGAAATAGGATACTGCTATATGCTGCCCATCTTTTGTTTGGACTGCATTACTTTGTCACCTTTTTAAAATCTTCATGGTCTGCTAAATATCTCGTTTCCTTTGCGTGCATTTGTGTTGCAGCACTCGGCCGTTGTGCATTGCTGCTTCTGTCTGCTGAACAGCAATAATTGGCCACCGCACAGGGCAGTTTGCTCCACTTCTCAAGCAAGAACTCAAAAGGCAGTGGGAGCTGCTGTCTCACCAAGGCAGCTGTGTGGTGTGCAAGGTGTTGATCTCTGGCTTTGGTGAGGTTACATATTCGGCAAGGGCAAGGAACCCTTGCCAATTTGCCCCTGTGGAAGCACCTGTTCCTGCAAATCCAGGACCTGCCTAAGGCAGGATGCAACTGGGAGCTTTCTTCTACTGATAGCACAGTAACAGCAGTGACCAGTTTTTTGGTTGTTTCTCTAGAAGCTATGGAGCAGTATACTTCATGTTGTGATATGTTACTGCTAATCAGCAGTATCTTTGTGGAGACAGTGATTTCAGTGTGGGGAAAGGGAGGAAGAAATGAATGTCACAGTTTTTTCACATTAACAAATTCCCGCTTCTTTTACATTAAGCAATGGGTTGTGAGTTTAGACACGGTGTAGAGATGAGAAAGGTGCTGAGGTACTCTACATGACAAAGTGATAGCACTGGTAACTTCCTAAGTCAGAATCTAGATTTTAGATGACTTTATGAGGGATTGATTGGTATTCAAATCCCTTTGTCCAAAATTAGCTACTGAAGCCGCTGTGGCTTCTTATTTTTAATGCATCTGTACATTCACTGGAATGACAGTCATAAATTGCACTCTGTCCTAGACACTTAGTTAAATTGTGCATGGCACCCAGTAGTTTGTAAGATCTGTTCATGTTACCGAGCTGTTAAAGATAGCACAGTTTTCCTAGTAAGAGTATGTGGGCTAGACACTCGTGATTTGATTATGCTATTAAACAAACCTTTTCCCCTCTTTTACCCCTCCAGCAGCAAATCTTTATGGTGCACTCTTTTCCTCTAAACACCTTTATTTCTCAAGAGGTACTTTGTTCAGCAGAAGCCTCATTCATAGAAGTAGGCCCATCAGCCTGGGAGATGGAGTCCATAATTAATAACACAGTTTGAATCTTTTAGAAATACAATTCCTTGTTGCTGTGAAATACTGACTTTATTGTTATTAGGAAGTAGTGGGACCTTGATAAATGGCTTGATAGCCTGATTTGGTTTTATATTTATAAAGCATGTATATGTGTTTCTGTGCAATATAGATCATAGTAGAAAAACAATTTCCTTTTATTTACAAGGCAGTTGAGAATGTCATTGTATTATACCTTTTGGTGCACAGAACGTTCATTTTCTTTCAAACGTTATTCATCGAAAGAGGATAATTATGGTGTATTTCACAGACTGCCAGAAGGAAAATGTATCTTTGAAAAGTTTCATTTCCCTTAAGTTGCTCATTTTCTATAGAAAGACAGAGCTATTAAGTAACATACCCATGACAAAGACTGATTAAAATAGCATAAAGGACTATCTTATCTCTAAGTACAGGGATTTACACATATAACTCCTATGACATTAAATGCAGTAGGTGAAATTAACCCTAGCTGTTGTATAAAAAAAAAAAAGCCCCAGCAAATTGGTTTGTACAGAGAACAAGGTAAGAGTGAGAGGGATGGCACATGGCGTAGCAAGCGAGAAGTATTGTTTTAGAGTATGCCTACAATATAGCATGCAAGTAATCAAAACAAGTTCTTTGCCAGCAGCATTAATGCAGTATTCTGCCAGGAGTCACTTTGGCTTCTAAATAGAGGGAACATCTTCTTGCTATGCTTCTCGTATTCAGCCATATCCTTAGAACAGCTCAGGCTTCTCTACAGTGCTCAAGGTAAATTTAGTGTGGGTCTGTCTGACTGGGAACAAGGAATATTTCCTTATGTACACCTTGTGCAGGTCCTGTGGCATACCTCAACTCAGGTGTCTGCAGAAGGCTCGTTTGACCTGTTCCACAGTACTCTCAGTGCTTAACTCTGCTTTCCTGGGAGCCCTTCAAGAGTTTTCCACTTTATTAACCCAGGTAAATGAGTGCTTGCCTGTATCACAGCCATTAGTTAAGATGTGGTAAATGATAAGGAATGTGAGTGGAATATCCGAAGATTTGTGGGTTTTTTTCTTCCCTACTTGCTGCAGAATTCGTAACAAATACCATTTGTTGTTGTAGCAAAACTGACCTCCTTACCCAGGCTTTTCATACGCCCCCCCCACTCATCATTTCTAATACTGAACGCAGAAGCTTTGCTGGTATTTACCTGTGTAAAGGCTTGACTTTCACATGAAAATACACTTTGCAGGATGTAAAGCTCTATAATAATTAGCTCTTTTGTACAATATATGTCAGGAGAAGCTAAAATTTGCCTTTCCAGAGCTCTTTCCTTGAGTCTTTTCTCCATGTTGATCTTTGCTTTGACTGTAACTTTGCTAACCATGTTTCAGCATGGTCAGTCTAGATCTCAGTTTGCTAATATAAGAGATGAGTAGTTGTTACTTAAAATCTACAGTGCCATGTATCAAATGTGGATATTTGTACAAGAGCATTAGCACAGGGCATAATTCTTTTGGGGGGTAATTCCACTGTAATTGTCAGATTTATATAAATGAATAATAAAGTACTATAGCTTAGTGCAGAATTTCACATTTTCTATATATTAAAATGTGGGTGAGAAAAAATTAACAAGTTTCAGATAAAAAAATGTGTGTGTGTGTGTATTTATAAACAGATATGTTTAATTGACATTTTGGCTTTTATAATCACATAAATGTGTGCCTTTTCCTCTACTTCAGCAAGAAGTCCATAACAAGTGAAAGCATTTTAAAAGTTCTTTGTTGGAAATATCTTCTACATTGTATATTGATTTATGTACACATTCTTACATAATTTTGTTTGTTTTACAGAAGCATACATTCTTATATTTTTGTTTGGCTTAATTTTTTTGGCTACTATACAGCATGAGTAACAATTGCAGAAGTGTTAAATCTGTCTCAGAACAGAAAGTAGCCCCATAAAATAACTATATCCTATTATGGTACTTTGATACAGAGTTTTTCTTTAACTAACAAACTGAAAACATCTGTTACTGTCTCAACATATAATTCATGTACTTCTCTGCTTCTGAAGTTTTTCAGTTATAAATTATTTGCAAATGTTACTTTTCTTTCAAAAGCTTACAAAAAGTCAGCAATTAACTAACTGCAACAGGTGTTCCCTTTCTTGGGGAAAGGAATGCATATGATTATTGTAATTTAGATTCCTGTGTGAGTTAAGGAATTGGCCTGTTATTAGAAAACATTGCAAGCACATGGAGAATCATAAAAATGAAGGAGAAAGGTTGAATGAATTTAAGACTAAGATAGTTTTAACCCTTTCAGGCTCTGTATGTGAATGTTGTGAGTGATTGCCATCCACACCCCCTCCAAATCCTAAATGTAACTTGATATGTGCATATATGGTTTAGATTTACAGTAATATTTTTTGATGCCAAACATATGTTTTTATATTGCGACCCGTGTACAAAAAGCTGCAATAACCATTCTGCAATATTCAATCTGTTTAATGGCAGACAAGTATTCCCTAGGAGTGTCTGATAGCGTATTACTCAGATTGTTTGCTCATTTAACCCTGCCCCAGGTGCCTGAATCTTTAGATTAAAGACACAGAAATAAAAATAGAATAGCCTAGCAGATCATTTTTGGCTGCTGTAATGTGTAATTGTACCCTCTGATCCATTCTAGGCTTCTGTTACTTACTAATAGAAAACTTCATGTACCTTGAGTGCTTGCAAAAGGTGTTGGATTGACGGCAATTTAATTTTGAGTAACAACAGGAAAGACAGCTTCAGTTAATGTACACATTAGTATTACTAATAAAAAATGTAAAATATTCTAAATATATTGTTGATATGAGGAACCCATTGAACTAGATGATCCTTATGGTCCCTTCCAACCTGGTATTCTATGATACTTACTAGAGGAAGAAGTGGAATTTACAGGAGAAAATTAGTGTTTGTGTATGAGACAAAGACATGCAGAAAAAGAAGCATATATTAAAGCAAAAATGTGAGCTTCAGTCTGTTGTATTAAGAAAGCTGAATTTGTTCTGTTGAGTTGTTTTTTCTTGTCATTCTGCAAAGACTTGTATTAACTGAAGCATTCAAATATGTGTAGTTATAAATATATATTGGAATCATGCAAGTGTTTTACTAGTGCCTAATTACTCTACAAGGAGAGTTTTGGGGAGTTTTTTCATACTTGCTGTTATGAACAATTTCAAGATTTTTTTTTTTCCTCTTTTTTGTTTTCCTCTCCATTTGTTTTCTCTGTATAAGCACTCATGATCTGGTAGCAAATATGCTATATCAAAATACTGTGTAGCAAAAGCATGTGTCCAACTACACTAACAAAAAACCAGTATTTGGTAGTGGTATTGTTTCAATCACCTGTTTACAGAAACCAAGTGTAAGCTTGGTGATTTTGTGCACTTGTGCTGGTGATATGTCAAATTAAAGGAGAAGGAGATTCAGTCAGACCATGTCATCTCTGTGACGTGCTCTGTTTTTACCTGCTGCCTTTAAATCGTAGCCTCCCTCCTGACACTGTTAAGCATTGCAAGTAAACCACCAGGTTGTTTATAAGAGCACATTGTAAAGTCGGTTGTACTGGAAAGCATGAGCTGCCCAACAAATTAATGGCATTGTGAGGTGCTGCCTGCTGGGGTGAAAATAAATTGTAAGAAAATATAGGGAGACAGGTAATGGGCACTAGCTATGCTGCACAACACTTTTCAAACTGCTGCTGTGTGCCAATAGATACAGCAATAACTGTCAACAAGATTTACAATACTTTCACATTTACACAGTAAGAGTAGAAAGGTTGAAAGAGTTCTATAATTTTATTTAAAGTTTAGCGCCAACTATTTCTGGACCTACGATCTCCAGGCAACAGGGTTACAAACACATTGCTTATCTTTCATATGTGCCAGTAGGAGGGTTTGTTATTATCATCGGAAGTCCTTGAAATTGGACATAAGAAAAATAGCAGTAAAGCAGAAGTATACACTTAATTGTAAAACCCAAGTAGGTACAGATTTTGCCATTTACTGTATATGTTGTGATTTCTGATAGCACTAAATCATGCTGCCTATCTATAGCCCTAGTGGGTGGTTCCTGCAGGCAATACATTTTCTGTCTGTGCTTCTTTCCCTGATATTGAGAAGGCACAGCTTAAAGCTACTGTGTCGGCTTTGTTGTCTCCTTGGCAATGTATTCCATGCTGCAGAAACCCCTCAAGAGGCTAATTGAACAATTTTAAAGGTCCATTGTGCAAGGCTTAGGAGTTGTCCCATCATCCTCCTTATCAGTATTCAGACATATGTCTTTACAGTTACAGTAACTTTTAATAGTTGTTAGCACTGCAGAGATGGTAAAATTATGAGTTGAAGCTGATTTTTTTCTGGTTTGCTCATCCTCAACTCATAAATACTTTCTATGTGTGTTATTCTCTAATGAAGCATCTGGTTACTAGTTAACTTATTTTCATCTTATCAGAAATACTTGCTTATGGTTTTTCTGTGACTTCAGCTGCTAACCAGTAAAGAAGCCTTTTTAAAATATGGACTAGAGCAGCCATGAATTTGTAATAAATTACAGACTATGTCTGTGTAGCTTTTGTTTTCTGTGGGTCCTGTACTAGAGTACAGGAAAAGAAGTGATGCTTAAGAAAAAACTATGCTTTTTACAGCCCAGTAGATAATCTGAGCCTGGAAAAAACATTTTTTACTTTATATGAACTGTAGGAACAAATTGGGAGCTAGTGATTATTATTTACTTGTTCTGTGGTGAGACCTGAAGGTCTTGGACACTAGATGCTTTATAAACACAGATCGAATGGACATTTTCTGCTTGAAGAATTACAGAACCAAAGGATAATTTAGGTTGGAAGGGACCTGTAAAGATCATCTAGACCAACCCTCTCTGCTCAAAGGAGGTCTAATTAGATGAGGTTGCTCAAGGGTTTGTCTACAACTTGCAGTCTAAAGAGTCTTTAGAATTTATGATCCAAACTTCATTTGCTAAAATCTAACAGTTTGGTTCTTGAATGCAAGGTTAAGAAGTGTGTTCTTGTACTGTCCATATGTGACCCTAATTAAGGCAGTCAGTATGCCATTTGTTTTATTTTCATCTTTCTTACTCTTTCCATCATAGACTTAGCTGAGCCAACAGTCCTATCCAAGAGGCTCCTACTCCTCTCTTAGAAATAACAGCTGGAGACTTGCCTTCTGGAAAGGGCATCAGTATACCCACCCATAGTGTCTTCTAGAAGGTGTCCTCTCCATTTATCTGGACTCCAGATATACTCAAGAGTATAATTTACCTTCTAAAGTCTTTCTCCTTATTGACCTGCTTCATTTCTCTTTTAATTCAGAATTTAATTTGTTCTGAGAAAGTGGCTGAAAGGTTAGGACCTCTCATTCGAAAAGGCTTGCAGACCTGTAAAAATAGTGTCAGTAAGCTCCCTGGTGTGTAAAGGGCCTCATATTTAGATAGTTAAAAGTTTCTCATAAGTGGCCATTTTCTCTAGTCTGTGTGGAAAAATAAATATGACTCAAGTTTTTAAATTTATTCCGTTAAAAATATTCCTTGCCAGTTTGGGGATGTTTAGAACCATTACCTATGAGCTGATAAAATGGATGATTTAAGTCTTTAGCACATGAAAAAGTTATGTTAGTCAGAAACAATCAGTAATTTTTGTGTAACATCGGAAATCATATTAAGATGTAGATACTTTGAGAATTACTGAGTAAGACATAATCAGAAGACATTTAAAACATCAGAAAATAATTGCTGTATAATTAATTTGGGGGTGATGGAGTTGATTAACCTAGCTCTGTCTAAAACAATCTGTGAAACTATCATTTTCTACAGGTGAAAATCTTTATGGTTAGTCCCATACATACTGGCAATGCTTTTTAGCTATAAAATTGCCACTCAATTATCAAAATGTATAGAGCTAGTTATATAGATGTCAGTTCATGAGGACATAAATGATGCTTATTTTAAAATATTCTCAGCCTACATGCCCTTTTCTGTAGTGAGGAGCACAGACTTAATCTGAATATCACTATGATGTAGTCACTCTGTTTATATATGTGTCCAGGTTTGTAAAATCTTGTCTGATGAGTACCTAAGCTCTATGTGGGTGTAAAAACCAGTAAAGTCAGACAGCATACTACTATATTACTTTGCAGTAGCTTGTATTTTTAAATGTAACTTGTATTTT
Organism: Mesitornis unicolor; assembly: GCF_000695765.1. NCBI lineage: Eukaryota > Metazoa > Chordata > Aves > Mesitornithiformes > Mesitornithidae > Mesitornis > Mesitornis unicolor. Next base: position 23,235 of record NW_010169138.1, read on the forward strand.
AAAGAATCAGCCTAATATTAACATAAAAAGTAAAGGAAAACTAGGTTACAGAAGCCCACTGGAGAGGGAGGAAATAATGATATGTGCCCGCAATATGTATTAAAAAAATTATTATGGTTTTTTAATGGAGCTTCAAGCATGTGAATTTTCTGCTTACTTGTATTGAAAAAATTATTTGAATATAAAGAATGAAGAGTTCACTTTGATCAGACCTCTGTGAAATACTTTCTTCCTTCTTGAAGGAAAGAACACTGAACATCAAGTCTAATGCTACTTACTGTGGTAATAATTTTAAAATATATGTATTTATAGTGTTTGAAATTAAGATGATCTGCTACTTACTCTTTTGTATGGTGATGCTTACTAAAGAATTTGATTGTGTTGCTACAGGATTGTCTCAGAATTATTATTCTTGTATATATGGAAAAAGTTTATTACAAATAAGTAAACAAAACAGATTGCAGTATAGCATATGAAAATCCCAAATGTTTCAACCCAACTAGAAGGAACTACAGTTATATTTCTTGCACTTTATTCTCCTCGTACTTTAAACTGTCATTATGGAGAAAAGAGAATGCGGATGAATGACTGACAAGACTTTCTCACCTGGACATCTCTCTTTGGCACCACTAAAACTCCTTGGAAAGGAGTCTTAAACAGCTTCTATTGACCCTCTGCTCTGAGCTGCCAAAGCCAGTTGCCAAGGTCTGCATGATACATGGAACGATGCTGGTCTGTCTTTCTTCAGACATGTTATTGCTATGTTAGACATATTCTAAGCATGAAAATTTGACACACGTACATAACAGCATTGGTCTAGTGACATTTTTAAATCACTCTCTACTTAGTATGAGTGTGCCTTTATGAAATACTGTCTGCTCTGCTAAACTGTTTTAAGATGTTTTTTCTTGTATTTTATGTTGAATTATAAAGTAGTTATATGTCAAAAAAGTCAGTGCAATTTGTTAGCAGTACCAGAAAAGACACAGATCAAAAGGGCTTTGTCCATATATATCTACATTAGGTTTCATTTGGTTTCATGGAGCAGAGGTTTGGTGGGCAGGATGACAATTGCTTGTTTGAAGGATTAGAAGGTCTGGGTCTTAATAAAGTTCACTTTTACATTAATTTGACTCAACCAAACTCAAATGATATCACTGGTGTAAAACTACTACTATATTTATGAATTTTTTATGTTTGTCTTTCTGTGTATCACACTTCTGAGTACAACTCATGTTTTCGTTATCAAAAAAAAAAAGGAAAAGGAGATATTATATTAAACGAATAGGGAAAAAAACCCTATGTTTAATGACATATTATCTGTTTAAAACATCCTCCAAAACTCTGTAAAGACTGCCTGTTTAGTACGGTGGTGTTCAGAAGTTATTTCTTTACAGACTAACTAGAAGATTTTTTTAAATCTATTTTTAATAAATTTAAAAATGTGTTGAATGATATGTCTTGTCAAAATCTGAAAAAAATCCCCAAATTGTCAGATGTTTCTTGAGGGTAATATCAAGGCTTTGGGTAGATTTGAGAGATAGGTAGTTATATAAAATTTCACTTGGCACTTGGCTCGTGAAAGAGATTTGTTCTGCTGGGGAAATGAAAGGATTGTGTTAAAACAAAAGCTAATAGGAGAGAAGGTGGCCTTTTAGCTTTAAAAGTGGAGGAACTGCTTGCAACAACTTGAAAGAGAGTGTGACATTGTGACCAGTGAATTCAAAAAATCACTAGATTCCTTTCATTGTACATGCATTAAATATCTTTTGGTCTAAGCTACATGTTTGATTTTTTTTCTTTTTTTTTTCTTTTTTTTTTTTTTTAAGGGATTTGGGGGTCTTCTTAACATATGTTCCATCATTATAGGAATCTGAAAGATCTGTGAAGTTTATGACAAGTCTTGCCAATGTGAGCTGCTAGATAATTGACAAAATGTTGCTAGATAAATGGACTTTTCTTTTTCAATTAACCAACATATATTACTTGTACAGCATGGTAGATGACACTGTTACATATCTAGCAACAAAAAAAAAAGTGCCAGAGCATGTGAAGCTAGCGAGGTTATCTTGGCAGGAGTAGGAAGTCAGATGAGCGTGTGTTTCTGTGCCTCATTAGAAAATGCTTCACGCTGCGTGTTATGACACCAAAAAGGCGTTACATACAGCTTGGACATTGCTGTTGCGATGGTTTTGCATGATGATAGTGATGCTGCAAGACTTATGCTGTACAGTAGATATGTTTACAGTTGCTGTGTTTCGAATGTAATCTTGATGGCTGCCCTAATCTGGGAAGTTAATTAAACCAGTAAGCAAAGTAAATCTCTTAATTCAGTGTTCTGAAGTGTATTTGCGCTTGTTGTGCATCAGCTGACAACCTCCCAACAAGTATTTCATAAACACCTGTGCAATCACAGGATACTTACTAGCAAGTATAGTAGCCTATCCTCAGTTGTATAACAACTTTTGTGTGTAAATATTGGTTCCCAGTAGTCTTTATTAATGCAGTCTTCTTAGAAATGTAGATTTTGTGCAGTAAACCAACTGCATCTTGAGATTGCCCAACTTGTCAGTGGCCACTTTTCCTCTTTGACTTCCCTGACCTCCCACAGCAGCTGTTCGTACAGTGATTATCATCCAGTAGAGTATGCTACTGTAAAGTAAGCTTACATTTTAAAATAGATGTGATAATTTAGAGTATACCTGCATTTTAAAAGAACAAATTTGGAGAGGCGGTTAAGGAAGAAAAAAATTAAAGCCGTTGTTTTCTTATAGTATTTATCCCCATTTCACCCACCCATAATACTTTGTAATTGGCATGAGTTCAGCCTGCTTAGAATTGGTACATGAATACAGAAATGCATAACTAATAGTATCATTTAGAAGGCCACGCACAGTTGCTGCACATGTGAGGGAAGAAAGCTGACAGATGTCCACATCCCCTGGCTCTAAGAATACTAATAACCCTCCGACCCAACAGACTGTGAGCAGGAAAGACTCTCGAAGCACTGTCACCTTTTCCCCCCACTGAGAACCAAGTACATTCCTGCAACTTTTTACATGATTTTTCCCTAGTCCAGGAATGGAAGGTGAACATCTGAGTGGCACAGAATAATCTTCCCTTGTAAGAGGAGATTAATTTGTGTCTCTTTATAATACAAAAAAAAAATTCACTTTTCTCTACAATAATAAAACCTTGAAAGTCATCTCAGTCTCCTGGAAGCAAGAATAAAAAGTGAGCACTCCTTCACGCCACAAGGAAGACCAATGTAATGGGTCTTAGTAGTCATTTGGAATTAGTAGGTGAAGTACCTGCTGTCTCTTCCCTTCACAGAAGGCCAGGCATCTCCAGATTTATTTTGCCCCACATGTAGTCTGCACTGAGATCTCCAGGCCTCTTGAAAAGCTCAGACTTTGGTAAGGAAGGGCTAGTTTTGGCTCTTCTAGTTGCAGAAAAATACCCAAGTGAAACTTAAAAGACTCAAAAACTAGAAGGAAATTAATATAGAATTGTATTTCTTTGGAGAAAAAAAAGTCTCATGGCTATGAGATATTACTCGTATATTCTACATGCCTAAAACTGGTGGCACGATCAAGTTTTGCAGCCCATTATAAGGTAGAATAGCAAAAGCAGAATTTAGGTATTTAACTGGATTTTTGGAAGAGAGACTATACCTACTAACATTTCCCAGACTCAAAAGTTAGAAATACTGTTGTAAATTGAAAGTTAAGAACTTCTAAAACTCTCTGCTTTCTCCTGAAGTGTTACTTCAGTTCTTCCCTGACGTACCGAGTAGATTTTGAAATCTGCATCACTGCATGAGATACTCAGGAGGAAATGTTTGTATAGGAAGAGCCATGGTCTTTTAATTACAGACTGTGTTTATACTAATACCACAGCCATCAGCAACTGCATCCATGCAGTGTCAGCAGTAATTAGCACCAAATATATAGGCCTCTACTCAGGAAAAATTGCTGAATGTATGATTTAACAGTGCTGGAAGTGCTCCTTCATTATGACACACAACAGCATTTTTAGTATAAACTACAACTGTCTGAAAACGAGTTGCTGTTTAAGTACAGATCCCAGCCTACTTTGCAGGGAGTCAAGATCTGAGCTAGTGGGAGACTGAAGGTGAGAGCCATGAGCAATAAAATGCAGCACAAGCAGGGGCACATCTCACTTGACGTGAAAATTTTAGTTCCAGTCCCATTGACTTTTTGTACAGTTATGACCATGGTTATGCTCGTCAAGGAGATAGCCCAGTGTTAAGGCACTGATAAAAGAGTGCTTCAGTGGACTTATTTCTGACTTGTAGTGCAGCCTCAGTTACTGTAATGAGGCTTAAATTCTCTACATCCTCTGTATTAAATGTCTAGTATCACAAGTTACTTGGACTAACTTACTTACACTGATTTACACAACCTTATTCTTCAAAAGTGTATTTTTTTCCCCTTCAGTGCAAAACGTAACTCTGCAACATTTGTTTTCTATGTTATTGGTATGCAAATCTGAGTATTTCCCTAAACTAAAATCCTGCGTCTTCTTAATATCATGCAGAACATAGTCTCAAAACCACAGGGAGGGTAACTTAATTTTTATTTTATTTTTAAATAATGAAGCCTTTGTTCATTCTGAAATGAAAGTCTGCCTTCAGCTGGAGGTTTCTCTCCTTCCCTTGGTCATGGCGTTTTGGGTGCAGAAAGCTCACTGAAAGATGGGTGAAAACTGTAAATAATTAAAAAAAAACCCACCCTCATACATTCTAAAATCTCCTGCTCCTTGCTGGATTTGTTTTGGCATGCAGAGATGCTAATGCACCTGTGGAGAGAATGTTCTCTGTAATGGATGACATCTGGTTTGAAGACAAAAGTGGAGTGTCAGTAGACATAGTTAAGGGAATGACAGTGGTAAGAGCTAATCTTGCTGGCAACTGCAAAGAGGTCTCTGAACAACTGTTTAAAAGCACACACAGCTTCCTCAGAAAACTCTGAATATATATGTAAAAAATCTGCAACTTGCTTACAGACAATGCTTTAAAAAAACAAACAAAAAAACCTCCAACCTTTTTTGTTAGAAAGAAAGATCTGCCTTAAATTTCTAAGATGTTTTAGAAGCAGTCTTGCAACAGACCTTCATTTCCAATAGTGTGTAGAACAAAAGCACATCTGTTCATACAGGCAAAATCCTGCTGCCTGTATTATTTCTTATGTAGACAAAAATAAGGATAAAGTTGTTTCAGATTTCTAAAATTTTTTTAAGTATTTTTTTCCCATTCTTTCTTTTTTAAGTTTAGTCACAGTAAGGCCAAATAGTTGTTCAGCCTTATGTAGCCTCCTTAATTTCTGTTGGATTACTGAATGCATGTATGATTAAACATACTTTCCTACCACACTGTAAGGATACTTTCCTTCAAGAGCTAATAAAGACCTCATCCTAATTACACATCATATTCTGAGTAAGATGTAGGCAGAGAAAGACCAAAAAAAAGTAATAGTGCAAACTGAAGAAGGCAAGTAGACTTTTCTAGGTGTACAGTCTAGGTCTTGCAAACCTTGGCATAGAAATCAGCTCTGGTGTTCATCACACGTACCTTTGGACAGGAGCTGCACAGCAGCTATCTGCCTAGTCAGGATGTGGTTCCTCTTATGCTTCTGATGTAGATCAGATGAAGCAAATTATAGTCATGTCTGTTATTCAGAGAGTCAGATATGGTGATGATTAACTGAGATTAATTATTGACAGGTATATTGCCTTCAAAAATATTTGCGAAGATGTAGTCGATGAAACAAAAGATGCCCCTATAACCCGTCCACCAATGCAGCTGTGACAGGGCAGTCTAAAAGGGGCATAAGATAAGCCTGAAAAGTTTTCCTGTAGTAATCCTTCTTCCTCCTGTCTAACAGTTTCCTTAATGTGTCAATATTTCGTTTCCCCTTGTGTGACTGTTCTCTGAAGGGAATGCTAAGAAAGACTCAAGATGCTAAAGTCATTCTGAGTTACTTCTCTGTGTAGAAATCAATGTGATGCAAACCAGGTAAGAGACTGTTGAGTCAGGCCATGAGAGATGCATAGTTTTCGAGCAGCTATACCAGAAATTTCTGCCCTCACGGCTGTTTATACCCACCCCTACACTGAACACAGGCCACAAGGAGCTGGTGTGGGCCAAAGCAACTGTAGCTAAGGTAGCCAGACTGAGGTGGAACATCTGCTCATGCCTTCACTGTGCTATGGATCAATATGCTGCCGAGCTCCTCAGTAATGACCACAAGTTTTTGATGGCTGTGTCGTTAAACGTATCTGTTTTTCCTGCAGAAAGATCAAGAGATTTTCTTCTGTTCCCAAAAGAAACAAATTTTCTGTGATCCTTTGGAAAACTTTTTTTTTTAATAGAAATCTGCAAGTATGTCCAAGGTATATCCAGTCAAAGTCACTGTGATTATTGTTCTTACAGGTATGGCTACAGATGTAGCAATACTAATATGATTTAGGAAAATAAATCTTCTTTAGGACTGATTGTAGTAATGAGAACAGCATCATGCCTCTGTGAAGCTGAAAGTGGACATGAGTTTATTCCTTTTTTCTCTACAGCAGCGTCAATATATGATTTGCGCAAACTCGCACATGAAATATTTAAAAATAGAAGACCCATATACCAGTGAAGCATTCATCATTGAAAAATGAGTTCAGAGTAGAAATAACAGTAAGTGAGCGACTATTTATTTTTCCAGTGGAGATACGCTTGTGAATATAATTTCTACCAGGCAAATAAAGTATTCACAAGTTTATTTACCTGCATCTGGAAAGTTATACTCACTCATTCAAGCAGGCCAAGAGCCCTCGAGAGTTTGGACTAGGAGGGACAAAGAGGTTGCATCTGAGTGATGGCAAATTGAATCATTAGACAGCATTCCTTATTTTGTCCCCTTATTAAATGAGAAAGTATAAAACATAATAAGGCAGATTGCACCTGAAATGATTTATGCTATTCATAACCTTTTTAGTAACAGGCAGATTTCCAACACAGTAATTTACAGGTGTTCCTCAAGAAACCTAATCAATATCTCTTGATTTGAATAAGCCTCTGTACAAGCAAACAATGAATAGACTGTTTTGTTTAGTTTACCTAATTTTCTCTGAATTCCAGGAAACTTAGATGCCAGATATATAAATACACATCTTGAATTTTAAGGAAAAAAAAATTATTTTAAGGATCAGAAACTTCCCATGCTTTAAAAACCAGTATGTGATCTTAATGGTCAAATTTCAGAGTATTAATGAGGCTCCTAATATCAGTCAGGAAATTAGATATTAATAATGGACCTGAATCTAACCCAGTGAAATACTCCAGAGCTTTGGAAGCAGTCATATTCTGACCTCAGTAGGAGAGAAATGGCTTGTGTCACCATGCAAACAGTCCAGCAAAGTTACTTATGTGCAGGACAGCCTGTACACAGCAACCTAATATTTCAAGTGTCCCACAAAGTAAACTGTTTCCACATCTGAGTCCCACTGACAAAGCAGGGCAGCTAATTTTCCTCTCACTAAAAGGTTTCTGTGCAAAACATTCTTGAGAACCACCTAAACTGAGCAGGTAACTGAAACAGTACCATATATACCATTGATTTTGTAAATATTGTTAGTCACAGAATTTACAGACAACAAAAAAATGTTGTCCTGAAGGCCCTGTGAATGGGCTTCTATATCAAACTGTGAACTGCGAGTTTCTCCATTATTTTCCATCAAGGGCCACAGCCCATTCTCATTTTCATGATAGCATCTCATTTTTATTAGTTTACAAAGACTCCAGTGCATAAAAACCCCAAGAGAGTGATAGCAAGCTTGAATTCAGTAGTCATAAAATATATTGGAAATAACTATTTCCTCTAATTGAATACATTGCCTTTGGCTTTGGGTACCAAAACACACTCTTAAGAAAGCTGTTTTCCTCCAGGCTACATTTTACTTTCACCAGTCTCTAAGCTGGTCATATAAAGTAGCTTGCTTTCACATCTTAGCAATTTACTGCAAAAGCAACGTTAATTTCTGTCTTTTGTTCTTTAAATCATAGACCTCCTAATTCTCAGATAGCATATCAAAGCTGTATTTCTTCTCCAAAATAAAACTAAGCCTTTTGGAGAAAATTAGTTGGAGAAACCTAAAATAGATTGCAGATGTCTTTGGACATGATCTCTAGGAACAAAATGGGGCGTTTCCACTGCCTAACTTAGGTACTGATGTTAGGCTTTTCTGCGCTGCTTATTGCCTCCTGCATGTAATTGCTTTTTGGAAAAAGTGATCCTAGGGACACACTTCTCCTCATTTAGATACTTCATTTAGGTGCCTAACCGTGGGAGGCCTGTTCATATCTGCCCAAGACTCCTAAATGAATGTTGATTTCAACTGGTGTATCACCATGAAGTGATGTATAATGCTACCAAATGTATAAAGACATGTGAGCTGTGGACTAAATATGCAGTCTTTCCTTAATGGTTCTTATTCTTTTGAAAAAAACTTATTAAATTATTTTTAAATTCAGCAGCCTTCTACTGAAAAAGAGGGTTCCTCTGTCCTATGCCCAACACTGCAACAGCAAACTCTTCTCCCATTTACTGGGATTCTTCCATACCTCTTAGTATTACACTGCTATATCAAAAAATAGATATTAAACAGTAAATCTGCTATGGAGCAAGGAAAAAGATGTATGACAATGCTTAATGAAAGCTAATAGCTGTATAATTTGTAGGTGTAAAAGAAGCCTTAATCATATCCTTGTTAGGTGCTAACATTTAGTCTAGCTAAAAATGAAGTGTCAAAATGATACCAGGCTATTATATTGGCTGTGCTTACACTAGGAAATTACTAAAATTAACTGAGAGGAGCTCCATGCCCACTTTTACATGAGCTGCAAGTTCACTGCTTATTGTGGTGGCTACAATGTTCAGTGCAAGCAGGGATATTATAAACTGAAGTCACAGTATATGAACCCCTGCCACATGAGGACTGATGGTACAGTGGCCTTCATTTGAGGAATAGGAAAACTCTAAAACTGCTTTGAAACTTGTAATAGCTAAAAGCATCAGCCTAGTCCAGCCTCCACGTCTCTCAGTTTGTCTGTTGACTGATCATTAGATTAGTTTAACTTTAAACCTACAAACTTAAAACAGTAGCTAAAAAGTATCACATTGCACTTTTTCCTTAATAAAATTATGATTAAAGACTGATCACCTGGGAAAATTCAAATCCTCATCATAAACATAATGGTGCTTCAAAGGAGAACTAATGATATAGTTTATGAATTTTAATTTCTGTTTCAAAGTCAGCAAGTGTGCTTTCTATAAATGTAAACCATCTGTTGGCACCTTCTAAAAGACTAGAATTCAGTTCATCCAAGTATGAATTATTTATTTAGGATTTTTTTTTTTCCTAAGTAAACTCTAGGGTTTTCTTTTTTTCCCCTCTCTTCCATAATAAACCCTGTTTCTGTGTGATGTGAAATTTTAAAATCAACACATTTGTAATGGTAACTTCTGTAGAATGTGAGATGTTTTGAATTATGATTATGTCATAAAGATAGTGGAAAGTGGTTTCATTTTTTTCTGTGGAAGCATATGTTGCAACATGTCAAATTATACTGGTTTTTATGGGTATTTTTGGCTTCAAGTAGCACCAATTCCAGGAAAAGAGTAAGGCAATGTGGAGTTGCTATTGTAGGTCTATCACAATACCTTGGAGAAGTGTGTTGCTTGCATAAATCTTTACCAGCTTAATGAGAGCATGTATCTGTGTATACCAGTTTAGTATTAATTACATATAGATTCTTTGCTTAATTTAACAACAGCTAGATTAAATCTGTAGGAATACACTTCCAGTATGCATTTATGTTGAAACTTCAGGGCAGAGATATGTTCATGACTCATAGGAATTAATAGCAAAGCACAGCTCTGGATTTTTGAGAAGCCACGGTTGGTGCTTGCTAGTTTTCGTGCCACTTTTCTCTCATGTGGTTTATTTATTTATTTATTTCCCAGCAGCTGTTCTTGATGAGATATATTTGGACACTTGGGAGAGGAAGGAGAAACAGATGATCTATCTTGTTGCACTTTGCTAATTAGAACAATTCCCAGTGACCTCCATCTGCATAGATTCAATTTTGTCTCTGAATCATGAATCAACAAACATTTTCTCTATTTGATAGCCCACTGTTCCTTGATCCCATGAATGAATAGTATCTTAGCCTTGTCTTTCTTTTCTATGGGGCCCAAAAAACTGTTTCCTTTGCTAGTAATTGACATTTATTGCAATGAGACCTACAGAGGCTAGTTTGGCAGCAAAAATGATCACATCATCAAACATAAACCAATTTTGTTACAGCACAATTGGCACTAACAGGCAATGTTATAACTGCTTTTAAAAACCGTCCTTGTTACACACCTTCTTTCCATTAGAGCTTTGTCCCTGTCAGTCACTGGCTTTTCGCATTCAGTCTCCAGCAATTTATTGTCTTTACTAAAATGAGTCTCATAGTTAATATTTTGCTATTTTTTTGCTAGATTATTGTGAAGTGTTTACTAGGTGTTACTGTCACTTCTGGTGCTGCTAATTGCAGTATGCAAAGGGAGAAGGGGTTATGCTGGAAACGTAGATCAGTAAAAGTTCCTTTTGGATTGGAAATATGTGTTTATTCTTCACCAGCTTCCGAAAATCTATGTGTCCCTCAGCAGTGGTTTCTTCATAAACTTGCTTTAAATTAATATCAGGAAGTTTTTTTCTTCTTGTTTCTTTCCTATTTTATACAAGTATGAAAGTAGAACACCACTGCGTGATGAGCGGTGTCTTTTACTGATTGCATATTTCCTCATATGGTGTGGTGAGTTTCCTATGTGTCTGCAGACACCTTGTGTTTTCAGGTTCATTAAGGGAAGGCTTGGGAAGGCAGAACTCATAAGTGCTTAAGCACTTTGAGGCTCATACAGGGTCACCATCTGGAACTGCCCATTTTTCTCCATTTGTTGTAGAGAGGACCTGGAGTGACAAACAAACTGAATTCAGGTGTTAAGTACCTAAAAGCAACTGGAATGAAGGCACTCTTTCTCCTCCCCACATGCCCCCTCTTCAAATCCCATACTTTTAACAGGTTTAATTTCCTGAAATCATGTATATATGTCTTATTAAGTAATTACTCAGAGCTGTTGTCCTCTAAGTTCTTCAGTACTTTCAAAATTATATTCTCCAATCGAACAGTTTTTTACATAAAAGCCTTTGTGATCTCATTTCAATTTCAAACCAAATTCAATCCTATGTAAATCTTCATATAGTTAAATAGCTGTGTGTGTCCTTAGCTTTAAGAATACACCCCTGTTGCTTTTTTCATTTTTGTTTTAATTTTTTTTTTTTTTTAGTTTATGCTCACTGGATTTCCACAGGTACTAAATGTTGTCATAAACACTTGCATCAGGTTGGCAGGCTGTGAGACCCCCATCAATTAATTAATGTAATTTAAATGTTGAATAAGCTTTATAGTTCAAGAGATCCTTTATTGACATAAAATACGAATTTATATATGTACGCATTTATAAAAAAACATCATTAGAAGTTCTTAAATGTGTAACTCAATGGTTGATTCCTCTTTGTCACAGTAAGAAAAAGTTGGAAGGAAAGCATTAATATCAACTGAACTGTTTGATAGTATGCTGTATCTGAAGTAACAGTAGTTAACTCTTATTATTGGTCTGTTTCTTTACAAAAAAACACTTGACTGCCTGCCCACAGCTCTGTGAAATATACTCAACACCAGAGGTAGACCAAGTTCACATAAAAAACAACGGAAAGACATTTTATGTGTGAGAATACGTACTCTGATAGGCAATAAATTAATATTACAGGGAAATAGTATCAGAGTCCCATTTAAAAACTTCTCTGCAATATCTTTTTCACGTTAAATTTCATTTAAAATGCATACTATAAAATTAATTAAGAAGATTTAATTTAAAACCTCAATATAATAATTTTTACACTCTTACTGTATTTTGATAATGCTGAAATGTATTTATGGTATTTATATTACAATATTTTTAATATAATATGGAATCTATATATTGTTTATATAATAAAACAGATTTTCTAGTATCAAAATTGAAATTTTCAATGTTAATAAAGCAAAATACTTCCATTTGTTTAGAACCAATTTTGCTAAGACTTGTAAGAAAATTTCAGCATTTTGAATTTTTATTCCAAAAGTGCTGGAAAGGTTCTTTCTTACCAATGAAATTATTAGCTGGCTACTAGCTTTGCAATTTCTCAGTTTGGATTTGGACTGAACAAAGGTAAAATTTGCATTTCTTTCAGCTGACAGCTTTGTGTTTTTTTATCTTTGCTAGCATGCTTTGAGACCATATTTTCACAGCAAAGCAATCTTCTAGATCAAAGTAAATAAAAGAATGACCCAAATTCTGGTCTCTTAATTCGTGTGAGTAGTTTTACTTATTTCAGTACAGTTGTACAATGAGTAACAAAGACAAGCCAGCAAGCACAGGAATTAAATAGCTCATATGTAGGCAATTTTGATTTTCCTTTGTTTTGTTTTTTTTTTTGTTTATTTGTTTGTTTGGTTTGTCTTTTTTTTTAATTCTCCTGCTCATTCCTCTAGAGGAGAAAATAAAGTCAGTTGGGGAAGAGAACTGCAATTTTAATTTTAAGGAATTATTCTGTTTCATATATATAGCAACCACTGAAACAAAATTCAGTGCAGCATGCAGCATGGTTGCACCAGTTCAGTACAATTCATCATTTAGATGAGAATAGACCTGCTCTGCCCCAACCAGATTCAAGCACGCTCTCCTGCAATAGCGACAGCACTGAGCACACTGGGCTTGCTACATATTTGTCGAGATAACACATGCCTTCTGCCTTCACCTCACTGCTTGCCCAGATACGCTGCTGGCTGATGCCGAGGGCTGTCGGCCAGCAGAGCCAGAGCTCTGCCGCGACCTCTTTGGGAGAACCGTGGAGCATGTTTTCTCCTGAAAGCTCTGTATACCATGGCATCTGCTATTATCCTAATCAAGTTTTTACATAAATATTTGAAGTCAGAGGCAGCTTCCTTGTGCTGTAGACATTTAACTTAAACGTTTATCATTACACTATAGCAACTGTGCAAGGCCAACATCTCTCAGTCTAGTTGGCTCAGGGGCTTGTTTTGTAACACACTCTGAGCTGCCAGCTCTCAAGACATTTGGTGTTTTTCTTCAGTCCCCAGATCATGGAATCACGTGACACAGCAAGAATATCTTTCATTTTATTAAAAAAGTTAAAAAGAAAACCAAAACAGCAAAAAAAGCCCTGAAACATGAGAGAACATTTTTAGCTTCTGTGAGCACAAAGGAGCACTTGGAAGTATTTATTTCATCAGCACCTAAACCTGAATAAAAGGACTCTTCCTCCAAGCTGTATGTTTGTGATTTTAAGAATGTCTCATTCTGAGAGGCAGACGGATGATTTCTTGAACAACTAAGGATGCCTGTTCTACACTCAAGATACCTTAGGTGTTCTTGGGGCAGAGCCAGGAGACTTTTTCTTCTGTTTATTGAAGAGCTTTCATGTCTTTGAGTATGAGAATTCCTTAAAATTTACTATTGCTGACATTTCTATTGAATTCAGAAGGTCTGACTTCATATTCAAACATTATTATTATTGATCTGGGAAGTCATAAGAGGAGTAGTTGTATTTGAGGTATTAGCACTCTTATGAGGTCACCAATGACATTTTATGGAGAATAGTCTTCCTCTGTTCCATTTGTGATGTAAGTTACAAATAGCCATTAGTTATTTTTTTAAAGGTTTATTTCACTTTTTAAGACACTGATGGGTCTGAGATTCTGATGAAACCCTAACCTAGATTGCCTAGGATGCAAGCGTGACAAGTCTCTGCCTTATTTGAAGTAATAACACATACCTAAACAGAAAACCTGGCTACTGTAGATTTTACCATTGGTTCTCTACAGACTGTATCCAGCTATGGAAATGCAGCCAGACATTGCAGCCAATAATCTATACTGTGGAAGGATGAACATACTGAGCCTGTAGCCTGAATTTTCTCTCCTCTAACATAGCTGGTCTGGAGATCACTGCTAGGGCAGTGTAAGGACTGTTTCTTACAACTGTTTTGGCTTGAATGATTTATTTAACCTAATGTCCTATTCTGGATTGCTCAGTAATTTATAGAAACATAATTTTGTAGAAGATGAAGTAAAAATTGGTATCCACCAGAGACTAGTATTAGTGAAGGAAAATTATGTCAACCTCCAGGCAGGTCATTGACTGAGTTAAACGAAATGTATTTCGTGTCTTGTGTACTCTGAACTGAAGAATGTAGAATTGCCTTGCACTTGGGTTTTATGTAAGTATATGCGGAAATGTACAAATTGCAACTGTTCAATAATCCACTGCACTTTGTTATATTTTTCTGTCTAGTTATATTACAACTGCTGCTGGTAAAATACCCTGCTGCACGGTATATTACTTTTATTTCCTTTTTTTCCCCTTACTTTTTATAGTCCTCTTGAAGAAGGGTGTTTGACACACCCTTTCTCAAATACATGCTTTAGATTTGTCATCTTTTGTAAGCTTTGTATGTGCAATGCCATGTGGTTGCAATAGTTTTCTCAGAAAATTAGAGGGTTTATTTTTCATTAAACATTTTTCTAAAACTAGAGTATTGGCTTATGAATTAGGGTTTCCAATTCAATAAATAAATACATACACATGCAGCTGAAAAATATTTTTTCTAAGAGCTATTTAGCACAAAAGTAGTGATTTTTTTTTTTTGTATGGATAGCACAAGAATCTTAGAAGAGTAACTGCCATATAATCAAATTATGTCACTGACACATTGATCCAGGTAGTCTTTCTCTGAATACCTATGCTGGCTGCTTAACAGTGATGGAAAGAATTCTCACAACAGATAAGTATGAATACCTGAGAAAGTAAGTTACTTCTTTACCTCGAACAAAATATGGTTGCCTTATGTCTTGAGGCACAAAGTCTCTATTCCTCCTGAAACTGTAATCATAGCTCAATTAATATTTCTACTTATTTACTTAAATTTGTTTCAGAACTCTCCTTTACTCATTCTTCCAGTAGTATTTTTTTGCTGTGGGCTCAACAGTTTATTTCATAAGAAAGCTGGTGCACTTTTTTATTTTTTAATTTTGCTTCCTTTTAGCGGTGTTTGAGTGTTTCCTTTCACTTGCATTATCAAACAGTATGTCGGCCTAGTTAGGAAGCTGTGCAGTCCTGTATTTGGAGGAAAAACTAAGACAAGAACTGATGATGACAGAGAAAACAGGACAAAATTATGCTGTTATTTATATGAAAAAGATATATAGTGGAGAGGCTGAAGGATCTCTTCTGGGTTTAGTGATACTTACATAAATTAAGTAGCACTTAAATCATGTTTTCCTTTGGAAAATTGTAGGTAAAGAGGGATGTAAGGTTATACTCAAAGAGTTTGTTGTCCTGTTTGGAGAAGCTCTCTTTTGTTGCCTTTACAGAGCAAAGCCAGTAACCTGTAAAGTATTTCATATTCCTTGACATCAGAAGTCTGTTATGATTGCTACATCTTGGATCCCTGGTGTTGCTCATTTATCATGCCTTTGAGCCTTAAACTTTCTAGCAGACAATTTTTAATGTTACTCCTCTCTGGCATCAGCAATAACCTTGTCTAAGTTGTAAAAGCTTGATGTTCAAGCTACACTTTGTTTTATGTGTTCATACCCTTCCTTGGCTTGATTGCTTTTATAAGTTTAAAAACCCAGCAAGTTGGAAACAAAAGCTGCAAAAATTATATGAAAAGGTTGCAGTGGCTGTGGCACTGTTAGATGAATAATAGACTAGTATGTCGACAGATGCAAGCCAAAGATGAATGCAAAATGAATGAGGGGAAACAAACAGAGAGGGAGCTAAGAAAATAGAATTTGGGAATATTTCATCCTTTTGCTAGGAAACTGCTGTGCCAGTTGTATGGCAGATCTGTCTCTTTCCTGTGGTTTAATCAGAACTTTATAAGTATCTGTCTGCTTTGGATGTACATTTTTTTAAAAATGAAAAAATCTACGTATGTACTTGCTGAACATTTTTTTGCTGGCATTCAAAGTGAGCTGTTGATCAGATATGTAGTTCTGGGTTATTTCTAGATGAAAGAAAGTTCACCAAGAAGGTGAACTCAGACAAAGGAAAATATTTTCCTCAGACAAATAAAAATATCTTATGAGAATCGTGTCGGTAATGAAACTGAATAACATATCTTATGATTTTATAACTAAAACATTGTTTATCTGATATTTAGCACCACCACCAAATACGAAGGAAAACAGAGGGAAGACATGGAAAGGGAAGGTAAGATAAGGGAAAATATTTACAGAGAAAATACGCAGAAAAGCAATACTCCAGTATTGAAGAACTGAGGTGTGTGTTATTTCAGTCACGCTAGTTTTGTTAATGTTGACTATAAACCAACTGATAGGGCTCACTTGCAGTGTTTTGAGTTAGAATGGATTCAGGAGAGACTAAGTTATTGACCTGCTTGTCATTTTGTGACTATCTCAGGCAGAGGGGATTGAAAGTCCTACTAACCCCTAAGAAGGATAAGATTGGTCAAGAAGAAATGTCTTACTTGAAATAATCTCAATATAAAGAAAAAAATTACTTGTACATAATTTTAAGCCTTACATTGTTTCTTTCAGCTGAGGACTTCCAGGCTGGGAAAGTTCATCTAAGTAGGCACTGAGCATGCTTTTGTAATATGCTATTTTTAAAAAAAAAAACTAATCTCCAATCTGATTTAGGTTTTAGTTTTGATTCAGCACACAAAAATGTTCCCTCATCAAAAGATAAACTGTTCTGTATCTGTTCTTTATAATCTTAATTTTCTCTTCACAGTCTTTAGAGAAATCTGTGCTGTGTTAATTCTGGAATGGTTTGTAACTCTGTAGATCACATTAGTGCTCTACCTCAGTAGTATAATCAGCCATTTTTTTTATAGTAAACTATATTATTAAATAACTATATATTTCTCTTTAGCCCTCACTGTAGATTTTTTGAATTGTTAAGAAATGAGCATCTTTTTTTTCATTATTTTGAAAGACATTGTGCTCTGATGGTCATGTTGAGATTTGAACAATTAAAATCCCTTTTTAATGATCTTTTGCTGTCATCAGTGGTCCCTCTGACAACTGCGAGAGTTGGATAAGCATAGCAGCATTTGCTGTAAAGTTTCCACATATGTATATTTTAGACTGAAAAGTACTATATGCAGTGATTCAGGGGGCACAGCTAAAATTAATCAACTCAGCATATTTGTCACCTTAATAATTTTGACACAAAGTTTCTGTAAAATTAGCACCAATGTAAATTTAATGGGGCTGACACTATAAAAGAAAAATAAAACAGACAGCCTAGAAACATTTCTGTGCAATTTAGGCACATCTCATGTTTACTGTCATAAAATTTTGTGACTGCATAGAGCAGCCAAATTATCTACAGGAAGCTAAACATTAATAAATACCTCTTTAAGTATGCAATAATAGATTAGGTCTTTTCAGGAGAGGTGAAAGCACCATTAGACAAAGGAATCTGCATTCATACATGCACATATCCATCCCATCCTGCTCCCAGTTTAACCAGTGGAGATTTCACTGTTGTCCAAAGTAGGTGCTGAATTAGAACTACAGTCTATGTAACTCTTTCCAGTCATCCAGTTCATGTTGTTATGAACGATCTGACTTGTAACAAGGGTACAAACAGTTAGGATGTCGGTGAAGGCTGAGGATACGTATCAGTGCTGGGCTGGATGCTGCCAGTACTTCAGAAGGCATGGAGGGAGCAGCAGGTGGATATGTGCAGTCAGCTGGACACGATAAATCCATAGATCTTCTGGCCTTTCCTTTAGTCTCTGTAATTGATTCTGGGTGCCACTTGGTGCCTTTTTGGAATTCTCCATCTGATCCCATCTCTGCAACAATCTCTCACCATTTTTCCTCCATCTGCATGCTCTTACTGGCCTAGCATAACATGTCCCTTGCTACTTTTATAGCACAGACCTCCCAGATCGTCACAAATTTTCTCTAGAATTTTGAATTGCATTGTCTTTGATATCACTGTTTTCTCTGCAACAGAAATTAATAGAATTTTGCTGACCTAGCTTAGCCTAGCTGCATGATTCCTATGTGATCAAGTACAACACCAGACTAACAGAGCACAGGGAAATTCAGCCTAGCGCTGTCTTTGGTTTTGACATTTCAACGCTGGAGATTCACAGAACTAGGATAAACAAAGCAGTCTAATATTAAATCTGATTCCAGGCACACTCTGATTTTTAGCATCTTGGCTCTGCTCATGGATAGAATGATTGTGTTGCCAATACCTTTCAGTAATTTTCTTCACTTTTTTAATAAGAAACCATAACCATATGGTTTATAACCATGCAAGTTATAAACTACATGTTTATGAACATAGATCTTGCTTCCCATTCCAGCTTGAGCATGCTGCCAAGAGATATGCCATTCAGAGGAGTTAGAGGGGAGCACTGAGGCTTCAGCTACCTGGGAGCTCTCCCAACATGCCAGTATTTTGTTACAGAGGGGCATTTAGTGCCTTCCTGATATCTGACCAGTAGTTATATGTTATATGTTCTCTTTCAGGCAGTGGCTTTCCTTTGGTTATTTTTCTCAAACACACACACACACAAAAAAAAAAATGCCTTGACATCTCAAACATAATGCAAACTTTGAATCAGAGTTTCCCAGGTGTCTTACAGTTTCTCAATATTTTCTGGTAATTATAACAATTTTACTTATTATGGAAATTCTGCAGCTCTTTTACAATGGCATAAAAATTCTGAGATGTTGTGGCATGAAACAGAAAAGTAAGGTACTGTTGTAATATGAACTGTGCAGAGACACACAAGGGATACTCTGTTCAGAATCTGGTTTTGTGATCTGACTTTCACAGAATTTTTCAATGTGAAAGATAAAAAATATTGCACTCTCAGGTTTTTCATATATTTCTGAAAATGTTCCCCCAGAGTAAGAAAAAAGAAGAATGGCAAATGGGTCAGTTCACAGTAGTTAAATAATTGTTTTCTGGACTCACAGTTTGGCAGTACAAATTCATCATGTGTATTGGGAAAAGATATTTGCACAAATCTGGGCTAAGATGCATATCCAGTCTCTGAAAAGAACCTGCCTCCAACCTCTTTGCACCCTCACTTCAGGTATTTCTGTGTGTTAATAAGAGCACCCTGAGACTTCTCTTCCCCAGGCTAAAAGGTCTCAGCTCACTCAGACTTTCCTTATAGGAAAGATGTTCCAGTTGCTTAATCAATTTTGTGGCTATGCATTGGTCTCTCTCCAGCATGTCCATGTCTCTTGTGCACTGAGGAGCCCAGAACTGGACCCAGCAGTGCTCTGGATCACCTCTTTCCTCCTGCTGTCATCATATTGTCTAATGCAGCAAAATCTGAGATGAAATGCCATGTTAACTATTTTAGAATACTTAAAATGTAATTTAAAAAATTAAAGACCACAGTATGAATAGATTATCCAAGGAAAAGATGAATAGGCCTTTTGAATCAGCAGCAGAGAAGATTTAGAGTTTATGATAGCAGTCTGTAGGATCGTGAGATTCTTGCAAAGGATGAACGGGAATTGCCTTTTTCTTCTCCTTGTAAAGAAACAAGGAGCTATCAAACAAAGCTGGTGGAAGTGAGGTGCTCACTTGAAAATAAGAGTTTTGTTTGTTCAAAACATATTAAAGGAAGTTGTTTTTTTTTTAACACAGCAGTTAGCAAACTTATGGAACTCCTTACCGAAGGAAGATCACACTTGAACCTGATGGAGGCAATTTGAAGGCCGTAAGTTCAAGCCAAGATAGTCAGCCAGTTTTCTTTTAATATAAATAGAGTATCAAGTGAAATGCCTAAGATGAGCACTGATCAAGAGTTGAATGGTAATGTTTGTAGGGGACAAATATTAGTATAAGAAATCAAAGCAGCGGGAATAGCCACAAGTTCAAGACAGTGTAAACAACTACAGCTTAGCTGGCTGAAGAAATCTTTAAGACAAATGTCTTACTAAACTGTACTACAATTATACTGCATGGAAGTGGTAGGGCAGGTACAGGAGGTGACTTGCCCTCAATGCTGACAGAAGTTTCTAGTCAAGAGATAACCATAACACCAACTTCCACAACAGCCTCAGCACATTTGGAAAGTATGCCTTTCTACCTCTCAGCAACTGGGAAAATTCAGAAAAGACAAAGCACTTCTGATATAGTTAGAAAATCCAGATGCATTTAGAAGTTTCACATCAGCAGAGCCTACCTTAACCTTCCATTATCCATCCACAGACACCAAGAACTTTCAGACTGTGGAGAACAGGAACCACCAGCTCCTTGACTGTGGTTTATGAAGGCTTCTCAGCATCTGAACAAAGGGTTCACATTCTCTGATAGTGTGTCTAACAAGGGGACTTTGCGTGGACGTAGACCCATATACAGTCTGCTACTTAGGCTTGCCTAAAAAACAATACCTAGGAAGTGGGGAGATGTAAATAGCCTGGTGTTGTAGTATTTATGAAGTAAAACTGGCAGTCTAGAAGTGGCATAAGCACATTTTCTGGAGGCTTTTTCAAAGGTGGTAGCTAATCTCAGAAACTGAACACCATATGGTTAGTGGTCCACCACACCAATGGTTAGTGGCCATAAACTTCCACTTTAGCATGATTGGGTCAACATCCTTGGCTACATTTATGGCTGTAAATTAAGCAGGGAAAAGCCTTAAGCCCTGGCACATGCTCATTAGCAAGACTACTCCCAAGTGGAAACTAATGTCCCTAGATAATGTCTGGGCACAGGCGAGGGACTGTTTCCAATAGGCAGTACTGACAAAGCCATACTGTTATCTGGAAGGAGAGAGCTGAACTGTATAGAAGGAAGCCATCCTGTGCCAGTTGGCCTCAGGGTCAGAAAACGTGACCTTGTTTAGTTTAGTATTGCAGACAGAATACTTCCACTGGAAGGCAAGAGGAGGGTAAGACAAAATGCAGATGGAGAATACAGGCGGACGATCCGTGGGTGTAGGAAGAGGCATTATACTAGCTGTTTTCAACGGAAACATTGAGATCTGCTTGTGCAGATAATTTTTATTCTCAGATGATCCAGTAATACACAGATCCAGTCCTTATGAGCACCTAAGCATGATCTTAGGTCCTAGAGAACGTTTCTTTAAAAGATTCCCTGCACAGTTTGGAAAGCCTGAGGGTGAACATGAGGATAGCTTCCAACTCCTTAAGGCAGAAGGGGATCATCTGTTCTGTACGTACATGGAGAACAGAACAATGAGTAATGGGCTTAAATTCTGTCAAAGAGATTCAACTAGACTAGAAAAACTTTGTAATGGTAATGAGAGCGAGGAACTGGAATGGACTGCCTGGGAATACAGGGAAGTTTTTATCACACCATGGCTGTGAGAATGTCTGAGGAACATGGCTAAGAGGGTCCTGCAAGTCTCTGCTTTTTTTGTCTGTGGGTCAAATGTTGGTATTTGTAATTTTTAAGATTTATTCTAAAAGTGTTGGTTGTGAGGAAGCATCTGATTCCTCCTGCTGTTTTTGCTCAAAAAACTGCATCTTATGACAGTGCAACACTTACTACCTAAGGTAAATTGGTACATTTGTGTAGCCTGAGAGGCCTTCATGCAGTAGCTCACCAGGGGAAGCTGTGAGAGTATAAACCTAATTTTACACTAAGGGGGTGTATCCATGCTACTGTTTATAACATGCATCTACATTAATATACATTTCTTTAATGGAGATAGGCTCTACTCAGTTCTTCTGCTTTACTTTCTTCAAATTGAAGCCCTTTGTAAGAAAAGAGTGGCTAATGTCAAGTCAATGCATTGAAGGGGGTAAAGAAGAGGGGCAAAATAAATAACATTTGTATCATTTGTTTTCTAAATTTACACATTTCCTGCTCTAATTTGATTTTTTCCTTCTTTTTTTCCCCCATCATTAATCATTACTGTATCTTCTGGTTTTCAAGAGTTATCTTCTGTTTTCTCTAGGAAGACAATTATCATTCAGAGGGCAGGACCTCTCAGGGTAGGCATTAACTATCATAAGCTCAGTGTATTGCTAGAAAGTTATTCATGTTACCGATAACAGCCCAAAAGCAGTTTCCAGAATGTTTATATTAGATTTAATGTCTTTCCATATTAGAGATTTCAGTTTTTACTAACAAAAAAAAATGAGATTAAAGTCCCACCATCATAACATGCAGGTCCCTCTGGCTTCTACAGCAATCAATGGTATTAAAATGATAATAACTACATTTTATGAATTATTTCAGATCATGCTGCTGTGGACAGTGGCTGGCTTTGCCAGAGATGTAGAGCAACAACTTAGCCTTTGTCCCTCAATGTTGTTAGTCTCCTGATTTACTTCCTTTAAATTGAGGAAATAATCAATAATACCAGCTGCAGCTGTTTCTGTCCCTTTGTCTGCCAGCCAATCAGTTTCAATTGCAAAATCAAAATCACAAAGAAGCCTGCAGTCATGGAATTAGTGAAGCCCAGAGACTTATGACATAATACAGTTTCTAGCCTTTTAAAAACTAGAAATTCTGCAATGAGAACTAGGTAAGTCCTTATACCTCTCTGCCTTCTTTTTCCCTTCACGCAAATAAACATATACCCACATATGCAAACACATACCTTTATTTACAGTTTTTTGCTTTATCAAGCTAATGTACATAATATTTGAAAGTTTGTTTGGATGGGCTTTTTTGTTTTATTTTGGGGTATTTGCTGTTTCGTTATTATTTTATTTTTTACAACTTTAAAAGGATATACACAGCTATAGATGATGTATAAAGGGGAAATATTTGGACATTGGACTTCCAAATATAGACTTCCAGGTACAGCCTTCCGAAGCAGAGTTGCATGACAGGATATGTATTGTGGACCATTATAGAACTAAGTCACTATAACTTAGACCATATACAAATACAGATACTTATCCACCTGTTCTAGACAGACACAAGTAGTTCTAAGGATTTTGAAATGCCAGTTCTATAACCTTGGTATTAATTATGCTAACCTGGGACCACTTACCTTCTTTTGATACATTTAACGTCATTTTTCAACTTTTTTTTTTTTTTTTAGATGTTGTGCTGCTCAGAAATGTTATGTGTATGGGCATAGCTATAAAAAGGATTTCTTCTGGATTATAATACTTAAGAGTAATACCACACTAGGTTTTTACAGAGGATCCAAGAAGTTGCAATAAAGTCAAAGAGGTAGCTGGAATCCTCTAGCTGGTAAGGTACGGTTAAGTTCAGCCAGCTGAAGGAGAGGTAAATTGACGGCTTACTTTTCTTCATTAAAGTAATTTCTTGAGAGAGAATATGCTCATTCCTTATGTGCTCAATACTAATTTTCTTCCATGTCATTTGTTTTGCAAAGCAATTCTGTCTGAGATAGACTGCCTTCTAAAGTTAAAAACTTGATCCTTAATTAGGATAGTATTTTAAAAGAAAGCAGCTTTTGGTGCTCACAAATCCAAGAAATCTGAATTGCATGTCTTCTTGTTCCTCTGCCAGAGCTCACAAAACGGCTTTCATGGTCATTTATGCAACTCTTCTCTGACAAAAAGAACAGAGAAATCTATGCTATGATAGCAACTCTGAATGCACTTCCTATCTCCTAGCAGTGCTCTGTAACACTTCTCAGGAAACTCAAATCTGTACCAGGTGGGGAACCACGAATCCTGCCCGTGCCTGTGCAGTTTAACCACGTGAGCTCTTGTGTTTTCTGGTGGTTTTAATTGAGCAAATAGGTACTTATTCATAAATAAAGAGATAAGCAGATGAAATGGCAATGTTCAGCTCTTTCTGAAAATTATTTTCAGTGATCTGTAAGTGAAATTCCCATGAGTTTTTTTTCTTTTAAGTAGAACTAATAGTGTATGCAACTGCTATTGCAAAGGACTGGTGCAGTACATTTCTAAACTGAGTTTACTTTTGACTGATACGGCTTGTACTGAGTTTTAGTGGCTTGCTCTGTGCTAAAATCTTTGCTTCTCCTTGCTGTGGCATGGTTTCAGTGTCATGTTAGAAGCAATTTAAAATTATAAATTGTTAAGAATAAAAAATACTCTCTGAAGGTTCTTGATTTAATTCACTGTGATTTGGTTCATCTTGATTTAAATACTGAAGTTGGAAATCATCAATATAAAGGCCACATAGCTCTGAATGTTAGTGGTGTGTGAAAAATGGGATAGAAAAATATATAGACGTAGCTATTTTTAAAATGCTTACAATTTTTTTTAGTTCAGATTGTCTTCCCTTAAAATTAATAAGTCTTGTGGAAAAGATTTTTTTTCTTTGGGGAGGAGTGGGGAGTGAAAATATCATTACGAATTAATAATTATAAAATAGTCTATTGGAAAATTTATAGAAATTATAATACTGTGTTGTGAAAACTAGAGAATTGAGGGAAATTATTTCAAAGAACAAGTGTAAATAAATGTGAAGACAAACAATTTTCAAAATGTTTTCAGAAAAGTGTTAGCTACCAAAAAATACCATTGTATAGGAAAGTTATAAATACAAGCAGTGTGAATCCTGTGAAACAGAAAAACTACACAAAGCAGAAATTTGGGGGCTACCGTCAGTTATGTGGTTATCAGGATCTCAGCCCTTTTAG
The DNA here is from genome assembly GCF_000695765.1 of Mesitornis unicolor. NCBI lineage: Eukaryota > Metazoa > Chordata > Aves > Mesitornithiformes > Mesitornithidae > Mesitornis > Mesitornis unicolor. Next base: position 47,991 of record NW_010169138.1, read on the forward strand.
CCTTTTGTGTTAAGTCTTGAGAGACATCATTACACTATCTTATGAATTTATTGTAGATGGAATTTAACATCGCATACAATAATGTTACAGGTACCTTATTCCTGGTGAGTCTATGGGCTGTGGGTCTGCTCAGCACAGCACTGTACTCTGTGCAGGGAAAGTCTTAGAGAGCATCGGAGAATGCTCTCATCATTATCAACGTGCTTGGCTACAGCCATCACTGCTATTCCTGTATCATCTTTTGCTGCAGCACTAAGAAGCAGGTTATTTTCTTATTTCTAAAGACATTACCTACTCTGACTGGAAATGTATCTTTTACCATGCATATAACCTTTGGTTATGTTACAGACCTTTAAATGCTTTATCACGCCTTAAGAAATGTTTGATTGGGCTTGGGAATTTATGTTTCAAAGTGGTAAAAATAACATCATGCCATATTTCATTCTCCTAGCCAGGTTAGTTATTTCAGTTTTGGGTTTGTTTGGGGCTTCTTTTTCCTCTTTTTTTTAGCTAAATACGTCTTATTTTTGCAGCTATTTCAACACGTGATGCTATAAAATGCATGTTTCAACTTTTTAGTTTGGGTAGAATAGAAACTAATAAAAATTACAGCCACTCTGGAGCAAATGCAAAGTCTCTAACCAAAACCACACATGACTCAATTTGAGTTTGGTTAACCAAGCTAGCAAAGAGATAGCTGAGTTAAATCTGAGCCAGATTTGTCTTTTAATACATACAAATCCTATAGTTAATATAGCCAAATTTCTAGGAACCTGAGGTCCTTCAATCCCCCCTGTCATTTGCTAAATGACCCCTTGTAAGTTTGGTTTTCCCTGCAGGAGATGAGGTGGAGGGAAGCACTCACATATATACACACAATCTAATTCTACAATTGCAAATACAAACTTAAGCAAATCAGGAAGGGAGATCTAGCATGTTGATTATTTTAATTTAATTGTTTCCTGAACCAGTCAAGAGATCAAAGCTTGTTTATTTATTTTTCTCAAATGCATTTCTTTATGCAAATGTAATACGAGTATTCATGCTTTTACTTCCTTTCTGCCCCTCTTTTTTGGTACTTTTGTTTGGGGGAAAATTTTTCAATTCTTCCCCTTTGAAACTATACAATGTATTGCAAAAGCTTCCTTCAACCAGGTTTCCATCACTATAAAATGTCTGCTCTATAAAAATAGAGATCGGTATACTGTAGTTACGGACACGTTAGTATGTGTCTTACTGATTTTTTTAAAAAAATCTTATTTCTTTCTATAGGCATTCTGTATATGGATTTACACATGCTTTTTCTTCTGAACATATGATGCAGATCAACTTGGGGAGAGAAAAATTTGATACTAGCATAGAATGTACTGAGGTAGAACTTTACTTTTTTAGTCCTTAATGGACCCAAAGCACAGTATTAGCAAACAGTACATATTATACAGAGTAGCAGCATAAAACATGTCATTTTTATGTTACTACTTTTAAAACAGATAAAAACTGGTTTGCTGCCCACTGCCATGGGATACTGTTTTCCAGCATGTTTCTCTGTGTCCCTTGGATCAGTATCATTTATTGTTTTCATTCAATATATGCTGAAGGAGTGGTTTTGTATCTACTATAAGGTGCAGTGTTCTTTCAGATCAGTAGAGTATTATACTGTCAGTGTCTATTACACAATAATTCAGTGTTTTCATCACTCTACCAGGAGTTTATAATCCAGCTACAGAAATTCCCCAGGCCAAAACATGACATTCAGGGAGTTTAAAGGACAAACAACATATTTTTAAATCTCATCTTAGTATTCAATTTGTGAAAGTATAATAAGCACATATCAAACTTTGATAGTTTGAGTGTATTTCATTTAGGAACTGTTTCATTTTCAATTTAAACTTTGACTTTCAAGAAGATAAAGGCATTATTGTTGGTCATGGGGCATTCAAATTAATTAGTATGTAGCATAATGCTTCACTATGGCTCACGACATTTGGTAAGATCTGCAGGAGGAAGTCATTCAGTCAATTCTGTGAAATAAATTTTAATATCAAAATATTAATATTAATAGATAGATGGGATCCCATGAATCTAAACACAACTTAATTTGTGATTGAGGTGCCTAAAATTTGTCTAAACCACAGACAAAGAACCAGTACTTTTAATTTCTTCCACTGTCTAGACTCTCCAGGCACAGAAATGCATTAGGCTCAGTTGCCTGAAACTCCCTGCTTGTCTGGCTACTGATAAACGCCTGTGTCTTCTTTTATTAATCTGGGAAAACAGAATTGTGTTTCCCAAGCTTCCTTTCAAGCTCTGTTGTGGCTCAGTTCAGACAGGGAGATAGCAAAGTACTAGTCAGGAGTCCAGATCATTCTTTCTGATCCTTTACCTTTTCCACTAAAGACTGCTAGTTAAGGTCCTCGTCCAGGAAAGATGTCTGGGTTCTACACTCTGAGTTTGCATGAGGCTGAATCCATTTCCTGTTTTCAGGAATACCTTTTCTTGCTTTCCTCCTAATCCCATGAGATTTATCTTTCAGTTTACACACTGATGGTCCCCCAACATGCTGTGGAAACTGGTAGGCACTCTTCTGTATGGTTTAAACCCTGAGCGTAACACCTAGTAAGGGAGCTAATCAATGAGTACTGCTGCTGTGGCTGTAATTACCTTTCCTTATAAAAGATAACCTTGATCCACCAGTGCCCACCCTGCAACGTGGCTGGAAGTATCAGATTCTAAGTGGAAAGCACTTAGACACTTGCTACTTCCCTATGCAGCCAATGAAGAGAGAGACTGACCTAACTTGGGCATCTTCTTGAGCTTAATTGAGGTAGATCTCTCTCTGTTAATGTGACAGGGAACTTAGGTATGTGTTTGTAGAAGAGTTGGATATGCTCATCTCCTCAGCTCCTTTCTCCTCCAGCGTCCACTGAACAAGGTGCAAGCATTTAAATGCAGTGGATCACAATCTGTGGTAATAGTGAACAAACCACTTAAGTTTAAATAAAATGAAAACATACTACATTTTTGACGAAGATACTGTGACATTAAAAGAATCAGTGTGCCAGGATCCAGAAAGCAGTGTTAGTAAGAGGTGACAGGACAGGGAAGATGGCATAGAATGAATGATACAATAATAAAGGCACAGCAGATGGCAGTTCTGGTACTAGGAGTACCAGCATGGCTCTCCGTAAGCTGAGAGAATGAAGAAATTAATATGAAATAAGAAAAAAAGGAAAAAAACACTAAGTATATAGTATGAATTTTGCTAACAGAAAATACTAGGACAGAAAATACTCGCACTTTCCACAGGAAGCTAAAGACAGTGATGTATGAAATTTGACATAAATAGTAGACTATGAGAAAGGTTATGTATGCTTTACCATAGGAAATGGTCATAGTTTTTAAGGATTTGGATTGGGAGAACTTGGTTGGTCATTCTGAATCCTCTTACCATGTTTTTTTCTGTGTAAATTATGCTACAGTTGCATGTCTGATAATTAAGAAAAATATCAGTACTATCTCCAGATTATTTCCCTTGAGATTAATTTGTGACAGAGAAGTGAAGGCGATAGCGAGTGCTCCAGATTCCACTATTTGGTGGCAAGTGTGGCTGTACCTGCTAACCAGGAATAGTCACTTTTCTCTGTTGAATGGAGATGTATGGATATACCATCTATTTACCATGATTTTGTGCTAATCAAGAAGCAGGGAAGTTGCAGTTTTTTGGAAATATTCACCAACTTTTGTTTTGAGAGGTTTACAGTGATTTTTTTTTCCTCACCCTGTGTTCAGGTTTGTTTTCTTTTTCAGTACAAAATCATGGAAGAACAATGAGTTAACACTTAATGAGGATCATTTGAAATGAGTGGTAATGAAGTAAAAGAATACCTAGAAAAACTAAATACATACATAAATCAGCAGGGCCAGATGATGTTCAGTCAAGGGTTCTTAAAGAACTGTCAGAATAAATTGTGTATCCACTCGCCATAATTTTGACAAGTCATTAAGAACAGGTGATGTACCAGGGGTCTGAAGAAGAGCAAATGGTTTGCCAATTAGTTGTAAAATGGCAGATTGGACCACCTGGTTCAGCTGTATCTGAAATATGTTTCCCTTAAAGTTTTCCTCCCAGATCTTTATTCCTAGGTTACTGGGTTCACAGTTTGTAACAGAGAGAAATAACTGAACTTCTTTATATAACACAGAAAAGGAAAGGATACACAAACAAAAACAAGCCCCACAAGCTTGACTGGGTCTTTAAACCTGGTTGTATAGTTGCTATTTGTGAAGCTTGCTCTCTTCAGGTATTTTTCTTTTTCAGTATCAAAGGATCTTTTTATACCTTTTCTAACTTATTTCTGAGCCTCAGCTGTGCTTTCAGCACAGCATCAAGTTGAAGATATTTAAAAATATAAATGGTCAAAAGATACTAATATCAGTGATCAGTTTTGGCCATCACCCAAAAGTAAAATGCTAACTAAAATGCCTTTAGTTTTCAAATGAGAGGGCAATAAGTATGTGAAGTATTATTATTACTGTTTGTTTTCATACACAATGTTTAATTTATTTCTATAAGCAAGTGTAACACTCATAATTTCAGGTCTTAATTTTGAGTGTCTTAAACCAAATAGGAATTTAGATTGTAACAGTCACTGTTTGATTAACATTGAGGATAGTTAGATAAGGAAATATTATGAGATATTTAATATTAAAATCTGATAACTATTACAGTTAAGTATCTGTGTAATTCCTAGGTTGGTTTTCTCTAGTGGTTAAGAGTTGTTTCACATACTTTTAAATGACATATATTAATTTGGTATGGGATGAAAATAAAATGTATCAAGCCATATATAATCTGTAGATTTATCAGGTTTTGTTGCTTTGTATGAAAATAAAAGTTCAATGTTGGTCCAACGTGCTTCCATATACATTCAAGTATGTACTTTAAAATGACCAGATAGAGGTTTCTCTTTATCTGTGAATGCCACAAAATAACATGCCAAACAGCTAATTGGAGTTTAATTTTTTTTCTTAATAGCCATATGAGAAACTATGTGAAGGAGTATATAAGCACTAGTTTATGTAAGTGCTAATGGAAGATAGGAGAATTCTTTGAAAAAATTACAAAAGTTGTCATCTACATTCTTTCTGTATGGCAAAAAGCCATAAAAAGAAGAGCCTGGATGTCTGAGCAGCTGATGTTTGTAGCAAGAGGAAGAGCAAGGACAGGCTTAATTCTGCAACCAGTATTCACATTGACTAACATCTGTTCATGTGAATGGTCCTATTGAGTTGCAGGCGCACTCGCAAGCTCAGAGAAAAGCCATGCTACTGTATACAAGTGGCTTTATGATGGTCAGCCCAGAAAGAGATAATTGGCATTGTCCAAATGAGCAGGGATTAGTCAGCTTGAAAAAGATGTGAAGCCTGAGTGCCCAATTAATAACTGAATTTCAGGGGTTTCCTTTATACTGTGAATTTCCTTCATAGCTGTCCTCATTCATTCATGCCTATTAAAATCCCCATGTATGGGAAAAATAGTTGTGAAAAATAAGATGGCATTTGCAAGAAGGCTGAGTGACTGAGCTGAAGTAAGGAACACTTCACAAGTCAGACAAGGAAAATATGAAGTAAATCTTCAGTCTGCACTGGGATGAAATTTCTGCTGAACTAGGAAGGGAGCGCTGTTCATTGCCTAGTGCGCACATATGAGTGTGTTCTCTTTGACAAACCTCCCTTGGGAGTCAGCAGTGCAATACAAAGTGTGTAGTTTACATCTTAATCTCTTATATTAATAGTAGCAATTATTATTTTTATAATTGTCTCCTCTTGCTTATTATTTATGTATATTCCAGTACCTCCTAAGGAGCCTAATCAGACAGCAGAGTTACAGGGAAGCGAGTACTGCACAAACAAAAAAAACAATCCATGCCCTGGGGAGCTTGCAGTCTCCTCAGTGCTTCCCTGATGATCATGGCTGATCATCGATTTCACGTGTGAAACCAGAACTATTGGAAAATTTTATGGGAATGTATATAAATTAAGCTTTCCCCCATGAGACACAGAAGAATCCAGACCTATAGCAACTCTACACAGTTCCATTAATTCAATAGGTACAATTGGACCAGGGTTGTAAATGGGTTGTAGTGGCTTTCCTGAAGTTACATAGCAGTTATATGGTTGAGCTGAATGGAGTTCAAAACCCCTGACTTTTCTCCCCATGTCTTTGCCACTCTGCAATTAACATTTAGGTAAAAATAAAATGAAAGTGTTTAAGTGATAAATTATTACACAACTCATCTGATATTACATCCATTTGGGAAGTTAATATACCAAACACATGGTGGTTATTTTATTCCCGCAGAACTGGCAGGCTTTGGAGCAGATCCTAAATAAAGATCTATACTTAATGTTACTAGCAGGAGTCATGATTCCTATGATACAAAATACGGTCCTATGTTGTGAAATGGGAAAAGCAATTGGCAGTCTTTGTCTTAGACTTTACAGCTGAAGTGTTGTGGCAAGAAAATGTGTGTGATGGGGACTGAGCAAAAAAGTAATTTCAGTTTTATAAAGCTTTAATTAAATTTTTAACCAACAGCTTTTGCTAATTAAAATATTAAAAATGTTATTGAAAAGAAATTACAAGCAGTAGAATTAGGTAAACATGGAATTTATATAAAATGTTTACTGTATGTGCATGTGGAAAAGTCTGCAAATTTACTTTTTATGTACGCTGACCATAAAAATAAGTTAGAAGAACAATACTAAGGCTGCAGAGTTAGAGCTCAAAACGGAATTTGCCAGTATTCAAACAGTCTAGCCTTAATTCAGTTTTCTTGTGAAGACCACAGTTTTCTGGACTTTGTATAGTGTTGTACATTGTGTTTTTCATGATAAGTGTCGTAAACTTATAAATATCATATTCCAGAGTATTCTGGAAGAAAACATATGATGGAAAAAAATATCTCAAAACTTAGCAATTAACTCTGTTTTCCCTCACTGTTCTCCTTTTATCTTCCTCTTTGTTTTTGTTTTATTGTTTTTCATTTTATAACCAAAATAACATTGATTTATTTTATTCTGCAAGGATACTTTTCCATTTATTCAACAGATTTAGGACTGGGTCCAATTCTCATTATATCTGAATATGAGTTGAGTCAAACTTTTGTTGAACTTTCTCTATGCTTGCTATTGAGAGAACACTTGTTCTTAGAGTTTGATTTTGTTTGATTTTTCCTTACATAAATCATGAGGAGGAATCTTCATTGGGTTTTTCAGATATTAAATGTATAAGGATGTTTCTTGTTTATTATTTTGGGTATCTGTTGAGTTCAACAATTTGCTTCTGTTTTAATCAAAACAGAATACCTTGAATATTTGATGGGTATTAGGTTTTTCAACAGCTAGGGTTTTGTTCCTGTTTCTTTACAAAATTAAAAAATAAGTAATATTAAAATAACACAAACTCCTAAATTTTAAGCTCAGATTGACTAGGCAGTTCCCTTTATATTAATTGTATACAAGTTTCTTACAAGTAGTCAAAACCCTAATGTTGTTACTTGCACTTTTTAAAGCCTTTTTAACTGAACATTGCCAGAAATTACAAGAAGCTGATAACTCCCTTACAGTATTACAGATGTTACAGCTTCTGCAGTAAGAACTCAAATAAGATTTTCAAGAACATTGATATTTTTAGCATTTTGTAAGTCTAGTGACCATTATTGAGTAAAGGCCGTGAGAAATGAGATATTTTAAAAGTAGCAAATGGCAGCTTTTACAGTTATTAAATAAAGCTTTGCTTCATGTGGGTTGATGGCACAATTACAGCTTGTTCAACCCAACTCTTCAAATATGATTAACATAAGCTGATCCTGTAGTTAAATATTTAGGTGATACACAAGACATTTTTTCTCATTGATGCCTAATATTGTTGTCATTTTCTGGAAATATCAAAAGCTGTATCACACATACCTGTAAACCTGGATGAACTCCCTTTTTCTTTAATTTCTTCTGTTCATATAGGGGAGGATTAAAATTATGCTAAATTTTTTATAAGTCTAATATCAAGAAATGAATATTTAATGAAAGACAAAAACAGGCATACATAATAAACTGGTTTCAACAGCTGTGAACAGGTTTTCATTTAGTGCATAGCACACTTATCTAGGAGTATTGACTCAAAGAAATTAGATACATTATAAACAGATTAAAAGAGGACTATGAGTATTCTTGTTATTTCTAAGGTCGTCTTGTTTTCCATATAATCTATCAATTATAAGATCATCTTTCACAACCCCTAAAGCATTGTTTCTTTTCATTTTAGTCAGCCAAAGCAGCTGGGTCTTTATAGCTGCAAAATGCTCACACCCAACTGCTGTTTTGTATACCGCTTTTCATCACTAACAAATATTTTGTTTTTCACTATTACTCCGCACTTGTCATAACTTGTCAAGTAGCAGTGTTGTAACATGTATCCAATTAATCAATGACTTCTATGTCTCTTCTGGCCTCATTTCTCCTGTGACATATGCCTAGGGAAGTGTGCACACCCAGACTAGCAAATGAGACTATGTGGACACAAGAGTCCATCTGTAGGACTGTAGCAATAGGATGATCTCCTCAGACCTTGACAGCTTTGCGGTAGTAGATTAAAAGTAATTGGCTGACCAGAATTATTCTAAAGATGTTCTGAAGTGTGATTGAGATATCTCATGATAGAGACACCTGATTCACTTTTGAAATGGCTCCTGAATAACCACAGCCATTTGGCCTACTACAAGGTGACCACATCAGCCATATGATGTGTAATCTGTTGTCACAGATCTGTCAGACCCTGAGATCTCTTCCTACAGGGCAGTGATTTTGATGAGTCTGTGGTGCTACCTTTGCCTAATGCTAATAGCAATAATAATGCATATAATAATTATAAATGAAACATATGGACATATGCATCTGATAGTGAATTACTGTGGAATCTCATCAGCCTCCCAACTGCCTAGCATGAGATGCAAGACTGCCTGCAAATCCCAGGTCCTCTAGGCACATTAAAAAGTTGTAGCTAAGCAATAGAGCTCAGAATTAAGTGAGTTTTGCTAATGTATAATAATACTTATTTATGAAATATATTTTAAAGCAACCATCCAATTATTTCATTTCTGCAGAATTGGAACATGCTTTTGCCAGATGGTGTTTCATATCAGGTCAAAAAATAATGAAGGAGTTTGGCGTTAGGACTGTAGTAACAAAAAAAGATGAGTAACTAGGGATTGCAGATTTGTTATAGCATTTTATTTTTTCTAAAGTCAAGCTTTTGTAATGCTTTTTGAGTCTCTTCCCCATGGATTTATTTGTATTTATTGCATTTTTGTCATACCTTGTTAGAAGTTAGTGGAGATAATTTACAATGTGGTGAAACAAACTCCCAAATCCCAGAAAAGTGTAGACATAAAATAATTAGTTTGTCCTTTCCTTTTTTATATTATTTATTAGACATATTCAAGAGACTTAATCAGTGGCTGGGGATGGAAGGAGGTGATTTGATATTGTCAAAAGAAAGAAATCATTTTCCACAAACATTTCTGAAGAAATTCCTTCAAAGCTCAGTATGTCCTGTTATACTATTGACAATGTTTTGTTCCTGTCTAGAATAGAAAAGTAGGTCTTGTTAAAAGTGTTGAACAAATAAAACATGGAGACCTGTGGTTCAGACACTTTAACAGTGCACCGACAAATCTACACATCCTTGAATACAAGCACTATTTTTATATTCCATATTTCTTTTTTTTTCTTTTCTTCTCTTCCCAATCCTTTCTTGGAAACAGCTTCAACTTTCATTGATGTCATGGTAATGGTGATCAGACCACTGACTTCCACCTGAACTAACATGATCACAGGCAGTTTTTGATTCCTGAAATCATTGCCTAATTAAGAAATAAAAGACTGAGCCTGTACCACTTAATACAGAGGTAGGTCATGGTCTCAATAGACTGTAGGAATTTCACATATTTCAAAGATTATTAGAATTTGACTTCAATGGGTACATCACAAGTGACTGGTTTTGCATCTCCTAGCAGTCATTTCAGCCAGCTGTCTTGTCCTTTTAAGTATTTTAAGTCTTCTACCAAGTATCAGCAATATTTCTATGAGTAAGGTATGTCACTTGAACTTGAAATGAAATTTTTCATTTTATTTTTGAAAGCTGATTTTAAACAGTGACTTTGCATGAAAATCTAGACTTTCTCAGAAGAGCAGACATTCTCAGAGAAATTTGAAGTTTTAGTCTAAGTTTAGTATTTTAGAGAGGAAAAGCTTTCATTAGAAGCATTTTGATCAGCTTTCCATAGATCAAAGATATGATTCTTCCTTTAATGTTTCTTTCTTTTCTGGGAAAAAATACTAATTTTCCTTAACTATACACTTGGAAAATACTAGTAACTCTGGTCTTATGCTTCTATGAAAAGCAAGACTCAAATAAAAAATAAATAAATAAATAAGTAAAAGGCAAAGATCCAGAAATGGAAGGCTTACAATCTGTCTTTTGCTATGCTAGAATCTAAAGGCAGATGTATAATACAAGTACTTTAGTCAAATATGGAGGGAAGAGGAGAGATAATCTGATATGTACAGATGCTAGCAGTCAAAATTACTCAAGCTGTACTGACATTTCCTTTGCACCTGGCACTGGAGGTGTCAGCCATGCCAGTTCAGTCCCCTAACACAGATGTTCTTCTTGTACCACTTCTTATGTGTAACATTTAGGTTTCTGTTTAGCTCTGCATAGCACACATAAATACTGTAATCCAAAGACCACCCATTTATTAGTGCACCTGCATCTTCTACTTTCTTTAATTTCCTTAATATATAGCAGCCCACTTGTGCTGCTGGTGCTAGTGCTAAGTAGTGTTACGGAAAAGAAAATTCAGCTACTGTTACCATGCATGAATTACAATGATAAAAAGTATTTTTTTAAATCAATGACACGTTATATTATGCAAGTAAGCCTGAATTTTCAAATGCCTTAAATATGTAAATGCAAACTTGTTTGTTGTACACAACCTTATTTATATTACTTTATAATTAGTATTCTGAAATCATGTACCATAAAGTAGTTACCATAGAGATAGACATGAATAAACAGAGCACTTAACAGTCATGCTTGGAACATGCATGTAGTCCCTTTGATATCACTGAATATCCATGGTTAAATGATTTGTTGGGCAGACACCAAAATTAAGATACTTTAAAAAATTCTTATAGCTCTTTGTTCAAAGTAACCTGGAAGGTGAAAGTTCCAAAATATTCATGAATAATCTTCTGTCCTTCGAGAGTAATTTACATCTGTAACCAAAATGCAACCCTCCCATCCTTACGTTCCAGTGTGTAGCTGATTAGTAAAATGAAAATAAACCCAGAATGATTTTTCCAAACTCTGATTCATTTTAAGGTTTGCTGCTTCTGTTTTGGACTGGAGGCAGGGCTTGTCAGCCTGAATGGTGCTGGTAATGTTGGAGTGGTAGATTTAGCAGGAAGTTAGCCTTAGAGAGTCTGCCAAGTTGACCAAGCATCCTAGCTTGTCTCCCAAGATTCCTCTTGGTGACAACAGAGAAAAACATACTCGTGCAGAAAACTGAGCTTTCTTCTGTTGTCCATATAAAAGTTCCTAACACCTAACAATTTGAGAGTTCCTCTCAAAATACCATCCTTTCATCTGCTGCTTTTGTGTCAGGCTTTTCAGCCCTTTGTGACTGTCCTGGAAATCCTAGGCCAACTCACACAACACCAAACTAATAACTAGTGGGTAACTAAATTTAAACTTCTTTACTTTTCACTGACTGTGGGAAGATTGTCTGGTTTACTTAGATGATATGAATATGAGCCCCAGAGTTCACTGGATCTGGCTTCATTCAATTGCCTGATACTTCTTCTGTACAAAGAGAAGGTGTGGACAATGTTTGTGATTGCAACTGCAATCTAAAGTGTGATTGTAGTATTTATTTAATTAAATTATCCCAGGGACTGAGAGAGTGTGGGCACAGAAGATTAGGAGGCCAACCAGCCACTAAGAACTTGGAGTCTGAGCAAGGTCATATAGGCAATATTGATGCCATCACTGCTGTGTTTTCTTTCATGTTAGTACTAATCCAAAGAATGACCTTGCTGAAGACTCCTCCCCCAACTCAAGTAGAAATACATGAACTTGAATACTTTAATGCAGCCATTCTAGACCATCAGAAATGGCTAAAAGTGATCTATGATACATCTCATTGATATTCAAAATACTTTCCTGGGTTTAAACTCTTGGTTAATAACTAAAAAATTGCTGTTGTTCAAACCAGTGTCCATTCTGTGTACTGTGATCTCCAAACACCATGGAATACTAGAATGGTAGAAGAAGTAAATGAAAGTGGTTCTCATGAAGAGAAAAACTAATAAAGATCATCTCTGGCCCAAAATCACTGCCACTTTAATCAAAAGGAGTTTTAATACTGGTGTAAATGGAATGAAGTTTTCTTTCTGGCAGATAAAGAAAAACCTCTGTGGTGGATAAATATGGGGGTAATGCCATTATTAGAGTTTGCTACCCTGCAGAAAGGGAACATTTATCCCATTAGTACTAGTCCTTTTAGAAATGTAGAAATCAAAGCTGGTTCTTATTGATCAGATTTCTACATTTCCATCAATATTACTGTATTTTTCTTTTCTAGACTGTGGCATTTTTATAGGCTAATCAAATATCCAATATTACTAGGAGCCATTTAAAGTGACCGCCAGAACTACTAAGGAGTAATTTGAGAATTAGATCTATTTTTGTTAGTTGAAATGATCTTGACTTGCTCATATTGTATTGTACCTGATGCTCAGTAATATGATAGTACCAATACAAATAGATATCCGGTTTGAAGTTCTTAAATATCTGTTAAAAGTGGTGAGCAGTCCAAGCACATTAAAATTCCATTTTCCCCCATACAAGTATTTGCTGCAGATGACCCCCACTGATCTTAAATATATTTCTGTATCTGTAACTGAATAGAGGTTTTCCGTACAGCATGTTCTAATGGTACTCTGGCCTTTAGCCAACAAGGCACTGAATAAGGCTATTTTTAAAATACAGAAACTGGGAACAGCTGCAGCAATCAAATTTGATAAAAACAGAGAGGAACTTTGCTTTTTTTTTTTTACGGTTTGTCCAAGTTTAGACTCCTTTCATAGAACAGCTTTTGTTCTGTTGGATGAAGGGGGTATAAGAGTAACACAGTGAAATCCTTTTGAACAAATAACTTTTAAAAGAATACAGATTAAAATAATAGGTGGGTTTTGATGTAGCAGCATGTCCAATGCAATTATACCTCAAACAATTAAAAGAATAAATCTATTAAAAAAATAAATTTTGTCTGCCAAGCTTTACCATAATAGACTTATTCATAATGATCTCCTGAACTTGAAGATGAAACCTCTTGTTTCAAATGCTGAACATTTGAACACTGATATTTGGGAGTAGTTTTTTTTGTGGAAGGGATTTAATTTGAATGCTCTGGGGTGAGGTGGGTTTTTTAAATTTTTCTTCATTTACTATTAATCAAAAAAGTTTCTATTAAGAACTCTCTTCTCCTTCCTCCTGGTAAGCTATCAAAAAAAAAGAAGTTCAATGAAGGGAAAGTTTTACAAAAGCCTTCTGTGCACATGTAAAAGTTTTATAAAATATTTAATTATAAGAACTGATTCTTCCTTGTTTGCCCTCCTGTTTTTTAGGGGAAACTTGTCATTCAGTGATTAATGAAAGTCAGGAGATTATTACATACACACACAAAAAAATCCATTACACAGTAGTAGGCTGAACTGTATCTGTTAAATGATTCCATCTGAGGAAGGAATGTCTGTGCTAGACTGGTGCAAAACACAAGATACTGGATGAAATCTGGGCCCCACTGAAGCCAGCAAGAATTTTGCAGCTGAATTCATCAGAGACAGGATTTTATTGATTGCAGTCATTTTAAGCGTCAAAAATAGCACCCTTGCATTTTTACCCTATTAAATCTATTTAGTGCATCAATTCAAATGGTTGACCCAAATTGTACTGAATTTCACACATATGCATTAATATGGGTATATATCTTATGTGTGTATGTCCACATAGGTATAAAATGTGTGTGCATTTTTGTATGTGTTTATATATCTATAAAATGTCTGCTTAGTTTATTATCACAGTACCTGAGTATCTCTCCAGGGTGAAAGTTCCAGCAGTGATTTAACTTCCTTTCTTCACACTAAGAGGCAGACTTAGCTTGTTTTGGTTTGTTTTGTTTTAAAAACAGGAAAAAAAAATTGAGGACTTGAAGACAGGTAAAGACTTGAGAATCAATACTGGCATGAAATAGATGTATGGAGCCACCTACGATTTTAAATGTTTACAAGCAAACTCAGCAATGCGAAATACTCAAAGCTGGATCAAATACTATATAAGTAGGACTTGATATATATCCTCAAAGTCAATATTAAGAGGATGAATATACTTTTAAAAGTAGAGGTTTGAAATTCAATAGTTGTTAATGTATTTCCTGTCTCTGCCACAGACTTCATGTGTGATCTTGGCCAGGTCAGTTCTGCAAACTCATGTGCTTAACTTTTACATGGTAGAAATAATATTACGACTCTTGTGGGTCTACACATAATGCATCCAGCTGAGTATGAGAACAAACCTTCTGTGGGACCTAAACTTGTCTGTGCATAATTTTCACTTTGTAAAATTGATGTCATAGTATTTTTCCCCAATGCTTTTTCTGTTTTTTTTATATGTCTGTGAACAAAACAGAGTCTTGACATCATCTGGACCCTCACATACAACTTGGATACAAATGCTTATAAACATTGAGACATATCTTACTTCAGGTACATTCTCTAAAGCAAAGCAGAACAAAAACCAGGATATACAGGTTGCTCTTGATTTACTGATTTCTTATAGCCAGGAATCTAGAAAAAGCCATTGCAGTCACTATCCCCGCATATGGAAGTGACCCCACTCTCCTGCACAATGGATACCTGTAGATTTAATACATGCCATGTTCTGGGAAGATACTAAAGCATTCATGTGGTGCAGAATATTGAGCTCAGGAGTTTTTCAAGGATCCTCTGGCATCATACCAGTTTTCAAATTCTTATCCAGAGTTTTAACTGGAACCAAAAAATTTCCAGCGTGATGATTACTAGGGTTTGATTACATTTAGTAATGTAGTCAATTTAGCCATGGAGCCCCTTCTCTTCAAAGACAAACTGCTGCCAGAGGCAGATTTACTACTGACCAACACTGGTTTTATGCAAATGTGCCTGAGTGAGTGCAGTAACCCCAAGTTATAATAGAGTCATTCAATCTCTTGCCAGGACAACAATATTTATATATTGCTAAGATAAATTGGATATCAAAACCAGTTCCATTACAGAGGGAAAGTTCTCTATGTAAATCAGTATTTCTAATCACACCATGCTTCTTCCCACCCCCTACCCCATTTTGCTTTCCTTGCTTTATCTTCATAGATGAATTCCAAATGTGTTTTTCTCTTATGTGTTCACTTTGAATATTGAAGTGTTCAGCTAATGCCAAGCTAATGGACAACATAAACTCCTCACTATGAAACTTTAAAGCCTCCAAGTATGTTGCTCTGTGCCTTGGGGAAGTGCTCTAAAGGGCTTATATTCACATGCAGTGTTTTGTCTGCCACTTGTGCAAGTTTCTGTTTGGACTTCTCTTTGTCCTGCAGCCTGATGGGAAGAAATGGGCAGTCATCTCCCTAGTGACTTTATCTCTCCATCAGGAATGAGTGCAAGAGGTCAGATGCCCCACTGCATGCTAGTCACCATCTGCTGACAGCAGCGCTCCCCCGGGAGAGTGGGCTTTGTTTACTGACGGGGCTAATATGAGGAGACACGTGAAGTACTTTGGTTTGTGGAAGAGGGCAGGAGAGGCATGGTGCTGTGAAAACATTCCCACACACTCTAATGGCTCATTCACATAGAAAACAAGCGAGAGCCTTCAGCTCTCTCACAGAGCTCAAAGTAGAACAAACGGACTCAAGAACCCCAAGGCACCAGTCAAAAAACACTTCCATAATGCACTAATACTGAGATGCTCTCCATGATAGCTTACCTGTGAGATTTCAGCACTCATTTTAGCCAACTGAATGACCTGGCTAGCTTGAAAAGGTGCTCAGTATCTGGTAATTGCTGCTGTTAGCTGCTAAATTCTTCTTGAAAATCTAACCTTCAGTTTCCTAAACCTAAACCTCCTAAAACTGGTTTTAATAGGTGAAGCGTGCATTGAAGGATTTTATCTGTACAGTCACCAATTGATTATTTTGTCTTTAGAATAAAATCTGTACAATGCAGAAGAAATATGACGTGCCTGCTTACATGCAAACTTACAGTGATTAACATACCCTACCAAATATGTATCAATTTATGATTTAGAGGATTTTTGAATCTGGTATGGCATCATGATATAACAAACTATTATGTAAAAAGGATTTCCTGCTTGTTCTAGAAGTGCTATGAAACTCTGCCGTTCTTGCATAAATACTTAATTACAATACTGTCTTCACCTACTCCATGATACTCATTATTTTCTCATCTTTCCTCCATTCATCTTTTTGCTTAATTTATTTTCATATGGAAACTGTTTCATATTTGTTGCCATGTTTGTTGCTCTGTTATTTCCAGTTATTTTATATCTTCTTGTGCATTGCTGAGTGGACCAGAACTACAAACTCCATACTGTATGGATGTACCAATCATAGTATTTGATGATACTGGATCACTATTTGACTTGAGGTGACATTTTCATAGAAGTAGCCACAGTAACTCCATAATGTTAATTCCCACATGACAGTATTAACTGTAGTCCAGCACAATAAATATGCATGTATGTATGGACATATTTATTTTCAAATATAATATATATGCATATAACAGTCTACATATCTGTAGTTACCTCTCATATATGTAATTAGCTGTTTTCCCTCATGGGCATTAACTTACATGTATTGAATTTTCTGCCTTCATAGAGCCCCATTACTCAGTACTGTAAAACTTCTAAATTTTTTTCTTATAATTGGCTTTTGTCTTTACTTCATTGAATCCATTGTAACTCAGTACCTACTTCTGTTTCTAGATTATTTAGGGTATATGTTGAGCAGTACAAGAGGCCAGCACAGATCTTTCTGAGAGATCAGTGATAACTTTCTGCCAGAATGAAGAATTACTTTCCCTTTCCTATCTTTTAATTTAATAGAAGACCTGATCTCTTTTAATAGAGCTTAGTCTCTTTCAGAGTCTTTGGTGGGGACCTTTTAAGAACAAATGTAATCCATTCATGATGTCTTGATCCTTTATATTGAACCAGTGTACCTATAGCCATGTAACGTCTTTGAAGAATGGGACTAAAGTATAGACACACCCTTTTCCATTTTGCTCACTCTGAGTTCTTGTCAAAGTCAGTATAGCTTGAGGATTTGTTGAAATGAATATGACTATGCAAAAGCATCAGGTCAAATATGTGAGCAAGAGCAGAAGTGTGAACTAACCCTAAGTCGATAATTGAATGTTACATTTGCTTTAGTTTTTACTGCTTCTGAAGGAAGTTTATGTGTAATTTAAGCTTGATTCTAAAACTATTCATATTTGGCCTAAAATAACCTCACTTTGCAAATGTGCCACTGGAGACATGAAGTTTTTGAAAAGGCTTCACTTTTTCTGGTAAATTAGTATTGTTCAGTTCCATCTTCAAATATTTAATATACCACATTTTTTGAGATCTATGTTATAAGTCAAAGGGCGGAATTTGGCCCTTAGTTACCTGCTGTTACTGGCACTAATCTCACAGCTATTGAAAAATGATGCATCACATTTATATCACTGCAAATGTCACTATTCTGAATCTTGCATATGTTGCCTGAGCTGTCAGTAATAAAAATCTGTTCTTAATTATTCTCCCATTTAAAAAAATAATAATTTTCTAATAATCCAGTAAATAGGAATTTGATGTTTTCTTTGGCTGGAAACATTTTAATGATTTAGTACATCTATAAACTTCTGTGTGCTTTTATAATAGAATAGCTTGAATTGCAAAAATGAGTAGGACTTTCCCATTTAAATCCTTACAGCTATCAAGAAAAGCAGAATTTACTTGCATCTGAGTAAAGTTTTGAAGTGAGTAACTTAAGGAAAACATTTAAAGAGAAAAAAACAATTCAGCAGAAAGCCAGACATAAAAAATTGCTTTACATGTGTTACAGGTATTCAAACTATGAAAATGTGTAGTTAAAATTAATTGTATTGTATATTTTGTCCATCTTGTTGGTTTTTTCTTAATAGGAAAGAATAGGCTTTATTTTTGCTTAATTCATATTATACAGAAGAGATTTCACTGTGATGAGAAAATGAAAATAGCAAAGAATATTAAGACAGTATAAGAAGAAAAATTAAGGCTTTGGATTGTATCAGATTTTCTGGTTGAAAGCAGAATAATCCAGATGATAAATCCTATTTGCTTTTAATACTTTTTCCTCCCCTATCACAGTACTTCTTTCAGTTAATTGCCTTCATTCAAAGCCCAAAGAAGTGAACAGTTTGAAACTTCGGACTAGTAACATAGATGTGATAATTAGCATGAAATTCTACCTTCATTAAAAGTCAAAGGGTTTAAAATACACAAAAAGTAATGTACTTTCCTTCCTTTGTTTTTGTTTTGGTTTGGTTTTTTTTTCAATGTAATGATAGACTAACATTTTAGGTCACTGCTGTGATTCACAGAATAGTATACCTTTTGGGAACATGTATATTAACAGCCAATCTATAAAACACACATAATATATAGCTAAAAAAATATTTCTTTTTCTATCCATCTGGTCTTGGCAACATGTATTTAAACAGGATCACATTAAAAAATTCATACAAAACACCCCAGTTGATACTCGATAATATTTCATTACCTTGCTTGGTTGCTTCTCAAAGCAGACTCCTATATTACTGTTTAGGTTTCTGATTGTATCTTTCTTTGTATCTGAAATTCTAGACAGAATTTGTCCTTGCTCCTTGAAGTCAAGCAAAATAGTATTTATTTTGCCAGAGACTTTATTTAAATATATTTTGAAGTTTAATACCAAAATGCTATGTAATCAGAAAGCAGTGAGAAACAAAAATATATAACTGGATGCAAACAAGTACTCCAAAGTTCAGGAAAGCTAGTTGAATAGTTGCTGATACAAGGGGTTTTTTTCTGCCCTTTTTGCATTGAATCTGTGCACTGAGAGAAAGATCCAACACAAAAAATATGTGGTCTCATAATTAAAGACTATAATAATGCATGCACACAAAGGCTGAATTGGAGTTGTACACATTGTCTAGAAGGAATTGTGAAGAAGAGAATCCAATAGGATCTGGAGCACTAAATTTAACAGATTTTACATACCTGTTGAAACAGCAGTCAGTATAAATTTTCGAACTGCAAGCATGTCGTTCTGTGAGTGCCAGGTAACTTAAATGAAGAAGTCTTTCCTATCTTCTTTTATAATAAGATTATTTGTTCGATATGTGTGTATTAAAATAAACCATGGAGGTTATTATTGTATTTTAGAATCATTTTTTTCAGGATATTTTACAATGGTGTGCCGACACAAATGTGTCCAGCCTTAAAGCTGCGATCACTTCTTAGTAATCATCCTTTTGCCAGTTGTGTTCTCCACATTTTTTATTATCAGCTGGTATTCTGACAATTCTTGTTATTCAGGATGACTACTGTCAAAATTCTGTCCAAACAAAACTTGTTTTTTTCAACATTTGCAGATCTAAGTGACCAGCTTATGGAAGTAGTTGGTCTGGAAGGAGCCATGGAAATGGGTCAGATATACACAGGTCTGAAAAGTGCTGGAAGACGGCTTGCCCAGTGCTCATCTGTTGTCATCAGGTAGCTTTAACTTGCCCTGTGCTGTTGTAGTGAAACAGTAAAGTTTTGCATATTATCAGTTTGCTTTCTTTGGTAGTTTAGTAGTCATAATTACTGTACTTATTTCTTTTGAAAGTGTAATTTTTGTATATTATATATATCTATTCCATTCTTATTCTATGTCCATATATCTTCCTTTCTTGAAATATATCAAAAAAAACTAGAAAAAAGGTTTTTTACATTCGGTCTTCACATGTTCTATTCAACTTTAATTTAATCCTATGAAGAAATATTGTCAAGCAGTTGGAGCAGAAGGAGTAAGATGTGAACATCTTGGGGTTTATTATTGACATACATTACACACAATTTGGAGAAAGAAGTCATTACTTCTAACATTTTAACACATTTGTAATGCATACCTCACCAGGGTATAGTAGCATGTAGTTAGTATTTGTGAAGCATATTTTTGATATGTAGAAGTCAAAGTGCTTCATTTTCAATTTACTTCTTATTTACTGAGCACTGATGAGTCACTATTATGTGTTGATATGTGTAAGCCGCTAATGGTGAAACTTAGTTGTGTTTTATCATTTACTATGCTAAAAGTGACCAGAACATTCAAGGAAACTTGGTTTAAGACTCAAGGAGAAAATAATTATTCTAACTTTTGGATTAGATAAGGACTGGAAAGGAGAAAGATGGTCAACTCTTCCTCAGTGAAGAATTTCACGGGAAGAATTTTCCAAGATCTTAATAAACTCATAAGCTATGCAATTATAAGACCCAAAAGCCTAAAATGAGCATAAAACAGAAGAACACTAATAAAAAGTTTAAGTAGGATTTGCCAAAGCACCTGGCATATTTTTAAGACTCTCCTCAAGGACAGATGTTGTTGACTTCAAAAGTACTTTCTCTTGTGGATGAGGAAGAGAAATAAGAGATATCCCCAGCTTCTCTGGGTAGAAAGAGATAATCCCACATCAGCAGGACCTCAACCGCAAAAGATTCAGAACCCTTCCAAACCTACAAAGAGAGAGTTTATTGAACATGCTTCCCTTCCTCCAATTATGGCCACAGATGACACTGGATAATCCCGTGAACTATTAGTTGCTTTCAAGTAACGTCCAAGCCAGAATTTCCATTGACCAACATGAGTGGTCAGTTGACTCATTTTTTTCCATTATTACATTTATCTGTTCCATGTTATTTCTAATAGTCTTGTGTGCGAGCTGTTATAACGCAGAAATACAGGGTTGGAAAAGACCCAAAAAGATAATCCTTTTTTTCTTTTTTAAGATTTTCTCATTTGTCTGTACTTTTCTTAATGTGGCATACGAAACAATACAAGGAACACAGGTGTAGCTTTAAGTTAAAATCAGTAGCTGTTTACTAACAATTTAAATTTATAACATAGTATGCTAAAGCCTCTGAATATAGTACAGCTGTCATGTTATGTGAATGCTCTGTCTAACCC
The DNA here is from genome assembly GCF_000695765.1 of Mesitornis unicolor. Classification (NCBI taxonomy): domain Eukaryota; kingdom Metazoa; phylum Chordata; class Aves; order Mesitornithiformes; family Mesitornithidae; genus Mesitornis; species Mesitornis unicolor. The sequence continues at coordinate 69,395 of NW_010169138.1, forward strand.
AGTGTTAGACACAAGTGTAAATACATCTTTTATGTTTCTAATGAATGGTGATGATAGAGCTAAAATTTATTTCTTATTTTCTTTATAGTAGTCAGTCCAAATTATAAAAAAACAGAGTCCTGAAGTTCTTGAATAATTGACTCTTTATTTCACAAATTGCAGACTGTTCTCCCATGAGAGAGTTCTGTATTGCTAGCAAGATGTGTGAATGTTTGCAGTGTTTTTGCTTCATGTATTGCAAATCAAAGTAAGCCTACTAAGTGACTAGGTTACTTTTGTAAGCAATGTTGGGTCATGCTGGACACTGCGCAGAAGCTTAGGGGTAAATCAGGATTATATGTGTGTGCCATCTCCTTAATAAATACATTTATCAATTTTATCTGGTTACTGTTACTTTTACTTATACTATGAAATATGTCCCTTTAGGACCAGCAAGTCTCTGCCTATGCAGATAGATGGAGAACCTTGGATGCAAACACCGTGCACAGTAAGAACACTGGAAATACTGGGGATACTGGGATACTCTGGGAAGATTTTCCATTGTGCTTTTGAGAGTTCATATCAAGGACATTTTGTTGAAAGCTGAAGACTCAACCGTGTTGATTGAATTATACAGTACAACTAATATTTTTAAAATCCGTAGAGTTTAAAGGAGAAATGAAGGAAATTATTTAGTCTCTTGTTTCAGTGCTCACACATATGAAGTGAGGGCAGGTAAACAGCAATTTGTTTAATAAGATAGGACAGGACGGGGCAGGGCAGGGAGGAGCTTGACCAGAGATGGTTCTTTGAGTAGTTGTTTGCACAAGAAAGGTGTAGCTCTAAGAACTCTCCATTTGCATCTCTGTCTCCGATAAATTATAGAGGCTAACCGAGCGTTTGGAGATATTGAAGAAATTTCAGCTCTTTATTGTTGAATGTAGTCTTAGTAACATGTTTTAATGTACCATTTAACTACTTTTGTTTCCCTAAAGAAGACCCATGGTTTTAAGTATATGAATTGCTGTAACCTTTCACCTTGTAAGTATGACAGAGCAGTAATATGACAAGGACAAAATCCCATTACAGGTGGGTGTAATTCTCCAAACCAGGGTTCTGGGTCACTTTCACGAACTTTAAGTCTGTAGTATTTACAGCAGATAATGTATGGATTAGGATGACAGAAAGGGGCTGTGATAGTTCATGTTTACCAGATACACCACAGTGTACAGCTGAACAGCGGATAGAATACCTGAACTCTAATTCTCCATCGTAAATGCTCAGATGCTACAATAAGAAGAGAACTGTAGGAAGACACACTGTGTGAAGGCAGAACAGTGGGGATTTTATGAGGTATATTCCAGGAAACCTTTTGGAATTAAGAGATATCATTATCTTTACCTCTTCTACAGCGATGGCTCAGTGCAGAGCAACAGTACTGAACAGTTACTTGTTCGAGAAAAAGACATGTAATTTTTCAGTTGCCAGATTACAGAAGAGGACTTATGGAAGGATGCTGGCAATATCGTGCTTTTTTGTCTTGATTGCTTGCTCTCTGCAAAATCCCTGCTATCTGATTGATAATGCTAGCAGAAGCTGCCTGCACGATTGAGAACAAACCTGGAAAAAGAGACAGTTCTTACATTTCAATTACTGCCTTGAGGAAACAGTAAATTATTCCTGATAATTACTGCTGTCCAGTTGAAGTACCGTTTTAAAGGGGATAGAAATGGCATATACTTTTCTGAGCAACCCATCCTTTTTGCTGTACCATTATTAAGAGAATATCCTTTGTGTTACATAAGAAAACCATGCTGTTGTATGTATTTATTTCATCTGAGAAGAAAATGCATTAACTATTTTTTCTACTGCACCTCTATGAATTTAGATACAGAAATATTATTTTATGTTATTTTTTATTATTTTTGTTTTACTCTGCTGAGGAGCTTAATATATTTCTTGCAGTTGGTCTTTGCTTTACTGTACGTGTGCCTCACTCTGTTTTCTACATCTTACAAAGGAAAAAAACATGTATGGTCCTACCTCTTCCCTCCTCACTAATTGTAACTACACTAGAGTTTTTCTCTGAAGTTCTCTGCAAAGTAGTTAGGAATTCCTGC
>NW_010169138.1:71524-73042 GCF_000695765.1 Mesitornis unicolor
AGTGACATAGGTGGATGTTAGCTTCCTTTCAACTGAAGTTTAAGATTTGATTTCTAAGTGTGTGCTTCATGGAAGTCTCTGTTTGGAAGCCAAAGTGTACTTGATCACATAACTATTGGGGTGATATCTCAGTGATGTGTATTCAAAACCACAGTCTGAAAAAACCCCATAAAATCAAAATAAATTCTTATGTGTAGCCAACTATGTAGCCAGCTATTCAAAACTTCTAGAGCTCAAATTTCAGAAAAAATATGAGGAGGCCAATTGTGAGATTTTCATCTTCTACGGAGACAAAATTTCTCCCAAAATTACCTGAAAGCAAATTATTAATGACCAGTTTTTAAATGGAAAAAAGCGTGATGATCAGATGAAGATATCCGTAAGTTTAGTTTCCTAGGAAACATACGAGAGTTTGGTTTTCCTTTTATTTCCCCTTTTAGGAAATTTTTCTCACTAGCTCTTACAAGGAATTAAGGTGTGTATATTAAGATGCTGGCACTCCTACATCATGCACTGAGACATAGAGGGACATTCCCGTGCTACCTCTTGTTTCCCTTTAGGTTGCTAAGGGAAGGGCACTTACAAGTTTACTACCTATATTGTTTTAAGGACAGAAGATACTGTCGAACTGGGACATACCATCTTACTACTTTTAGGGGAGAGACCCCTGCACCTTGTTCTCTTGCACAGATTATGTACATCAGTTGGACAGAGCAGCTGAACCTTAGATTTTTTTATTCTTTGGTGTTGCAGGCAGGAAGCTGTTGTTAAAAAAAAAAACAAAACAACAAACAAACTGTTGTCTGTCCTCCTCCAACTGTCCTTTAGAAAGCTGAAATAACACGTTTTATTTTAGTATGGACATCTCAGGAACTTCAGTGTCATCTAAGTTCAGTAGTTTTAAACACTGACTTATAAATATTACAGAGACTGAGAAAGAAATTTATGCAATCAGCAGGTATTGAATCAACCCTGGCTTAACCTGAGTGATTAAGCTTAGAAGTCCTTTTCTGTTTCTGCTTCTGATTTAGATACAAATGAGAGTATTTTGCAAATGACTTCTCAAGACATCAAGTTTAACCTACTCGAAGTTCTCTTGCTATTCCATTATGTGTACTAAGGAAAACAAATTCTATGTCAAATCCTTGTTACATATGGGATGCAGGCTGCAAATTCAGGCTTGGAAATTTATTTCCTGTTGAAGGAATCCACGAGTTCGTCTTTGCTACTTCTCCTTTCTGACTGGAAAAAAAGTTTTATACTTTAACAGCATGAGTTACTGACAGCTGTTCCTTCTAATGCATATAAAGATCATGTTCCCCCAAAATGACAGTGTGGGCTCTGGGAAGATACTGTGGGAAGCAATAAATAATGCAGTGATTCCCCGGAAGCTGTGATCTGTGATTTTTCATTCCTGTGATCAGTTCTAATACTAAATAAATTGTTGTGTGCTTCTTTTAACATCTCTTATGATCTTCTATTGCCCATCCCCCTAGCATCCCTAGATGAGAGCAGGAA
>NW_010169138.1:73073-76812 GCF_000695765.1 Mesitornis unicolor
TAGGTTCTGTGCATACTTAAAAATGTGAGTGGCTTGATCTAAAAATCTGTCATTCAGAATTATTCAGTATGTTGAATACATGCAGACTGCAGTGTCTGACAAAGTCACTCTAGTGACTTTGTAGTATAATAAGATGCAGAAACTGAGTGTCAAATTATATTGTTTTCACTTTTTTTTTATAGAGGAGTCTTTGGGAGAAGGAAAGATGATAATGTTAATGTTATGTTAAACATCACATCTGATTAGCTGAAGAGGAAATTCTATCAGAGCTCTCCTAGACAAATATAGCAACGTGAAAGATATCTATGGTTTCACCTGATGTCCAAACAGGTCATTAATAGTAATGAAACTTCAAAGACTCTCAAGTTAATTCAATAAACTTCGAGCTTTAGCCATCAGGATTTATTTTTTTAAGTAATCTTTCAATTTAGCTACATAAATTATTAGCATTGTTTTGAAAAAATCCATAAGAACATTCCATCTTAATTAGAAATAACTGTGATTTCTGTTCTTTCATCTATTTCTGACTTGCTTGGCATCCCATCTGAAATGAAAGCGTGTCAAGCTGCTAATAATATTAGATTAAATGTGGAAGACAGAAATGGCTATAGAAGATGCAAGAGTATTGCCTAAATGAAGGAACAAAAATGAAAATTCATAGTCAGGACCCACCTAATGGATTACCAGAAATATAGTTTTGTAGAATGAGTGGTTTCTCTCTAGCTTTTTCTTTAGTTCCTAGAGTTGTGATGAGCCTGAGCACAACAGTCTGTCTTACCTTTGTAGAAAGCCCTCCCTTTGTACTTAATTCCAGAGAGAAACAAGAGCTAAAACCAGCCAACCAAACCAACCCTTCTACTGGTAATTACTACATACCAAAGGTGGGTAAGAAAACTAAGAGAGTCACAGATTTGCTTTATGTAGATCCATTGGCTCCAAGACCCCACAGATTGCATGAAGAACCTGCCCTTGTATTCTAGACTGTCTGTAAAGTATCTTCTTTCCATGTCACTGAATATAGTAATATTTTCTTATCAGTTGTTTCTAATGGGAGAATTTAAACTTTTGTGTCTGCTTCTTTAGAGCAAAGAGGAACTAGGTCCTGGATATGGTTGCTGATTTTAGTAGAATATTAGAATATATGATTTAGTAGAATATTAGTAGAATATTACATAGTTAACCCATAAATGGAAGTCAATCACTAGAAAAAGGTTTTAGTGTTATACTAAAATGTTGCATTTCTTTTCTGCTTTTGAGCAACAATGTACATAGGTTTCTGTTTCAAGTCCAGAGTGATTTATTGAGTTTCTAACACTTTATTTTGCAGCTGGGCATTATTTTTTGTGCTCACAGGTACACTGCACATTAATTAGTTTTGTTTACCTATGCATATTTTTTCTTTCTTTCACAACAGTACTTTTTGTAATTGACAAAACAATTTACTGCATGTGTGCTTTCTGCACCCCAGACAAATACTCTAACATGTAGTGTACCTTTCTTTCCAGTTCAGATTGTTAAGAAAAGAATTAGTTGTGACTAATTGCCAATTAATTTGCAGTGGTTTTAGGGAGGAGGGGGAAAAACAATTGCACCTACTAATTAAAATTTAAAATATTCCAAAGTGTCATCTTTAGGTGTCTGTGGAATACATAATTTCCATTTTAGTTCTGCACTGGATCTGTAACAACCCTGAGCTTGACAGCTCTATTAATTTAAAACCTCAGTGATACCTATTAGTACAAAACATGAAAAAAATGCCATTAATCATTTATTTTAATTTTGCAGCTCTGTCATTTTCTCGGTATGTTTAAAAATTATGATGACACCATAATGTTTTCCAATCTACCTGTGTGAAGGGGAAACGGATCACACCACTTAGGAGAGAGACTAGAGTATATTATTAGAGCTTAATTAATGCCAAACTGATTAGATTTGATTGCACTTTGCACAATAATATTGTTAAGAAATTTATTTAAAAGATGTGTTGCATAACGTTATATTTAAAACAACTGGTCTAGATCTGAAGAGATTTTGACCAAAATGCCACATAATTCAAGTCACAGGTTAATTTTTATTAACCTGATTTGAATTAATTAACCAATTAACCAATTAACCAATTTGAATTGCCTACATTTTGTAGGTCTTACTGATATCAGAATACCAAGTACTGCTCTTGGTCACCTACAGGAAGATAAAAGTATTTGGTACTCCTGGAATATTGAGGTGCTGCATCCCACCATTTCCTGTAAGGAGAGCAGCATGCAGACATCTAGACTGTGGGAAACCCTCATACCCTCAAAACTACCAATATGCAAATCCTGCTGAGAGCATGGAAAAAAACAACCATAAAGTAACAGATCCAACTTGTTTTTTTCTGTCAGTTTTTTCCCCTCTGTCCTTAAAGTACAGAGGTTCTTTCTTAGACATTAACTGACATATTATAAACAGAGCTGATTATCTGTTTCCAGTTTTCTATTCTCATTTAGCATTGCAGTTAGTACGTGTATTTACAGCACTATGTTCTGACTTAATAGTAAATATTCTGGCATTCTGCAAAGTCAGGAACATGAAGGTAACCGGCACATATTGTAGAAAAAGGAACATGGAAGCAAAACTGACTGACCCAAAAGATGTAGTTATCTCACTAAAATTATTGATGCTCACTGCATTTTGTTTAGTGGATATATTGTATTAATGTGGCTTCAAGGCATATTTTGAAACTCTGACCTTCTCTTGAAATAAATAAATGTCTGGTTTATGCATTTAAAAATAACTTTAGGATCACAAATTCAGGCTTCTCCTCTATCAGAAAATTTGCTATTGACAAATAGGGAGAAATTCCCATCTCTTCTTTTATGAATTATGTTCTTCTTTAATTAGATCTGGTGTTCCTTCCCACAAATATATTATTGGACACACTTTCTAACACTGTAAAGGTGATTTCAAAATTGCAAATGTGGTATTTTTCTGCTGAAGCTATTTACTAGATATACCAGCCCTTTAAATTTATGTGATCATGAACTAATAATATAAAATCATCGCTTCAGTTAGTGAATAAGAGTTTTACCATTGGCTTCAACAGTAGCCTATAATGTTGTATGTTAGGCTTACAACAAAAATCCACAATATCTTAGCAATTCACGTGCTATTCACTTCCCCATAAATGGTATTTTGTGTGTGTGTGCAAATCCCAGATTCACCTAGGAAAAGTAGAAAATATAAAAGGTCTCATTTAAAGCTTTTATTGTTGTGCTTCTACTAATAAAAGACATGAGAGTGCCTGCTGCATGAAAGAGAAACTGGATGGTAAAAGTCAGTCTTGTGTCACTCCATGTGCACGCATGCAAAATCTATATACAGCTACAAGTAGTGATCTCTTTAACTAAACTAAATCTTGGTTGCCTGTAATTAAAGATTTTTCTTTCTTTTTTTTTTTTCTTTCTCCATTTCGGTATTCCATATGGCACTTTCAGTGTTCAGTCCTACTTTGACCTACAACACTATTTTGCTTTCTGAGACCCTTAATGCTGCTTCCCATCTCAAAGTGTGTGCTGTCACTTCTCATCCAAGCTCATAGCACCAACTCTGACAGAGCTGCCAGTGTGAAAACAGAAGCAGAAGTGAGAGTTGAGGGCAGAAATGCAGTGTCCATAAGTCTTGAGAAAGACAGAATCAGCCTATTTCAGACAATGTAGTGCAATAGTCCAGTATATCACAGAATCACAGAATATCAGGAGTT
>NW_010169139.1:0-833 GCF_000695765.1 Mesitornis unicolor
CCAGCATCCCAACCCCCAGCCCCAGCTGGATCCCAGTGCCAGCCCGCACCTCATACTGCCCGCTCTCGGGGTCGGCCATGGCCCATAGGTTGAAGTCAGTGTCCCGGTCGTTGTTGCTGTCCATGCTCACCAGCCCCGTCACCCCTGTGGGAGAAGCAAAACCCAGGTGGGATGGAGACCAGGTCCCACCCCCTCTATGGCACCCCCAGCCCAGCTGCCCCTGTCCCACCATTACCCTGGAACTTGCGGTCTCGCATCTTCTCAATGATGTGGGTGGCGTTTTTCTTGGACCCACCCTCTCGCAGGGTCTCATTCAGCACCATGGCGTACAGAAGCATCCCATCGTAGAAACACCCCGCCACCAGGTTCATCTGCCAGGAGGAACCTCAGCGACATGCACAGCACCATCCTGGTCCCAGGACCCCCACACAAGGACCACGCACCCACCCATAGCCCGGTAACCCCACACCAGGGGCAACATGCACCCTGCAGGGACGGCAGTGCCCGTGGCTGTGCCCATCAGGGATGGCCCCTCTGGCATTGCCTATGGCCTTGTCCCACCCTCTGCACCCTGGTGAGGTAGCCCCATGAGAAGGGTCCCTACCATCCCATCACACAGGAGGACTCACTCACCAGGGAGTAGTTGAGCTGCACCCCGAATTTCTGCTTAGCTCGCAGGATGAGCTGGGTTTGGAAGTGCTGGTACTCGGGGTTTTGGGGCTCGTAGTAGGTGATCACCAGCACCATCTGTAACCAAGCATAGCACCCTGGTTCACAAACCGGGGCCTGGCTGAGAAGGACCCCATGCCCAGGCAGAGGGGTGCAGCTCACCT
>NW_010169139.1:854-1155 GCF_000695765.1 Mesitornis unicolor
TCCTGCCCCGGGCTCTGCTGCCAGGGCTTGAAGGGGTCACGGGCAGAGTCACCCCGCAGGCTCTCCCCAAAGACATCCAGGTAGAAGAAGACATAGTCGCCATTGGTGAGGTTCTCCCGCTGCGCCAGCTGCATAATCTGCCGCAGCATCTCCGGTGGCCCGCAGAGATACACCACTGCCGGAGACACACAGGGGTGTCAGGGGGGCAATGCCACCACACCCCAGGGCACCCTGACCAGGTGTGGGGTGGGATGCTTTCCCCTGGGGCGCTGGGGCACAGCAATCCCAGGGGTGCGCTGGG
>NW_010169140.1:0-426 GCF_000695765.1 Mesitornis unicolor
GGTCAGGGCACCCCAAAACACACGGGGGACCCCAAAACACCAGGGAGACCCCAAAAACCAAACCCAGGGGGGAATTGGGGTCAATGGGGACCCCAAAACCACACGAGGGGGCCCCAAAACCAAACTGGGGGGTCCCAAAAACAAACTGGGAGGGAATGGGGTCGGGGGGGTCCCCAAAACCAAACTGGGAGGGAATGGGGATCCCAAAACCAAACTGGGGTGGGAATGGGGGTCAGGGAGACCCCAAAAACCAAACCCAGGGGGGAATTGGGGTCAATGGGGACCCCAAAACCACACGAGGGGGCCCCAAAACCAAACTGGGGGGTCCCAAAAACAAACTGGGAGGGAATGGGGTCGGGGGGGTCCCCAAAACCAAACTGGGAGGGAATGGGGATCCCAAAACCAAACTGGGGTGGGAATGGGGGT
>NW_010169141.1:0-3032 GCF_000695765.1 Mesitornis unicolor
TAAAGAACTGTAGCTTAACAGTCTCCTAGTGTTTGCTTGTTCGCAGGGAGTTCTCCAACCCAGCAGTAAGAATTGCTGGAAAATGTTTTCTTTGAGCAGAAAAAGCAAGTCAGGACTCTAGAAGCAATCAGTATGTTGTCATCCACTGAGCAAAGGACAACCCACGGTCTGTGTCTTTTGGACTAAGAGAAACATGTCTGAAAACTGAAAGCTCAGTATTTCTTATTGTTGAAGCTTCCACTGAAATTCTGACACATTTTCACTAAATTTGCAAGCGAAAACAATATGAACTCACTTTATTGGCATCAAAACAGAATTCAAATTTTAAAAAAAAAAGTGTTTCCCTTTTTTTCCCTGAAGTTCTGTTGTACTCCACGAGGGTTGCTGTGCTAGAAGTACCTTCAGATTGCCTGGTCCTCCACACCACTAGAAGTTAGCATGAAGGGAAAAGATGTTTTTAAGGGCAAAATATTGCACTGATGGGGACATTTTTCCTCAGACACCTGTGTCTAAACTGGCCACCACACACCATAAGTGCAGGAAAATTATGTTGCTCCTCACAGTAGTATAGGATAATGAAAATGTTGAAACTAGAAAAATATGATACTAGTATATAAGTGTCTTGGGAGTCTGAGGACCTCATAAACCACTCATGCTTTTCTCTTTTTACTATCAGAACCCCATAATGCCTACACAGAGTTTTAGCACCAGTTTTTCCTCAGTTGGTTCTTTATATGTAATGGATACAAATAACTCTTACAGGTAGTGGTGTAGTATTCAGTTATGTAGTACTGGTAACCTAAATACTCAGATTTTATTTCTTCTTCAGGGAAACTGTATTTTTAATTCAAGTTATTCTTTCACACACATGCTTGAGAACATAATATTCCTTTGAATGAACAAAAAAATTAAAGTAAACTAAATCATTACTAAAATAAATTTGAAAGGATTTCTCCCTGACAGGATGATAAATATTCCAAGAAACACTGTTCTACATATTTACAGGAATTTTACAGCTGTTCTGATATGCATTCAAGAATGTAAGTGTGAAAAAGACTGCAAAAACAAAGGCCAAAGAATTTTTTTTCTTATGAAATCCCCCTAGTGTTTTTCATCTTTTGTGCTGTTGTCTCATTTTATTTTCTGGTTTATTTTCTTCTTGTTTCTGTATTTGGCTATTGTCATCAAGCATATCATGTTTATTTCCCAGAGCATTATCTTCAGTCCAAAATAATGACTGCAACTTATATTTAGATCTTTTAATACCAATTCTTGCTTTGTTTTTTGGTTTTGTTTTGGTTTACTTTGTTTTTATTTTGTTACTTCCACAACAGCTTCTTTATAGCATTATGCTTCAAAAAGTGCTGCAATTTCACTTTTAGAAATACATAATTCTATTTATATTTTTATGGGTGCATCAACTCCATAGAATATTCTTCATTCTACCATTTCAGGAATGCTAACAAAAAATGTGGTTTTATTTCAAAGAGTTTTATGTAAAGATTTCCTTCCTAATTCCTAATTTGAATGGGTGTGATACCCTTGAATTCTACTTTTCGCAAGCACATAAAGGATCTGATCATAACAAAATTCTATCTGAACTTGAGTTTAATCTGAATTCACATCAACTCTATCCAAACTTCTTTTTTATTTTTCCCAGATTTAGTAATCTCAATTTTAATCAACTGAAAGTCAACTCACATCCAACTTAACATAGCAGTGCACAGTAGTCTGAAATGTTTGGCAAGCTCTTATAATGGTGAAATGAGCACAACATTACTTATACCTCACCATGTTTTAATCCATCAGGCAGCTAAACACCATGTATCCAGAGGAGAATTGTCAGAACAGTCATGGATTGAGATAAAAATGGTTTAATGATTGAAATAAACTAAAATATAATAATAACAGTAATGGTAATAATAAATATTGCAATAATAATAGGGACAACAATAATAAAAGACATAAAGTTATATTCAGCTCACATAGAAGTCATGAGCTGTGTACTCCCAGCAGTAAATATTTCATAAGATAAAAAACACTGTGAACACAACAGCTCCAGCAGAAACAGGAGGCCTTGGGAGCAGAATCACTGGCAAAGCTCTCCAGAGATACAATCCAGTGAGGAAAACAGAGAGCATCCCAAGTGAATTCACCAAGTCATAGTGCGTGTGTTGTCTATGGTATGGAATAATCCTGTTGACCACTTGGACCATGCCTGGTGTTGTATCCCCACCTTCTGTACCTGGTTAACTCAAAACGACTAAAGACCTTGATCACTGCATAGCAGTGCCAGCCAAAAATTAAACCAAAGTGTTTTATCAATTTTGTTTCCATTAAAAAGTATTGCAATTCTTGCAGAAATGCGGCTTTTCTGAATAGAAAATGGATTCTATTATTCTGTCCCAGTGAAACCAGGACATACCTGCAAGCTGTATGATAACTTGAATAGCAGAATAAGTCCCATGGCTCTGAAACCTATTTCCCAGTTGAATCTGAACCATTACAGTTGAAGAACCACTGCAATTTGCATGTTTTCATTTGTCTGCAAATATATCACATTGCTTTTTTATTAAGCAACACAGGTGCATGAACATGTTAACTTGAAAAGCCCAACGTCCCTGCTTATGGAAATCAGTTGACATCAGTGGAATTGGTTAATTTACACCACTTAACCATCTGGCCCTCTGGCATTTTCTATCAAATACAGCTAGAATAATAGCTGAGTAGCTAAGCATAAACTAACAGATAGTGAACATATGCAAAACAGTTGTACCTTTCGTAATTGGAAAGTAAGAAATAGATTTTCCAGATGAGGCTTAGCTCTCCCTCTGGCACTGAAAGTGCCCTCACCTGAAATTTAGATTATAAAAATACTGAGTTATAATCTGCCTGTTGGTAATACACAGTGCTATTGCAGGCTGGACACACACAGTCCTAACTCAGCAACTATGCCATGGTAAAGCCCCTGGAGCATTCACGAGCAGGTATTTCCTTCACCACCTAGGTACACATTGAATTTGTCCTGCTGA
>NW_010169141.1:3063-23789 GCF_000695765.1 Mesitornis unicolor
ACTTGCAAAATATTAAACCAACAAGGAACCCCAGCTTTATACTTGGAGAGTTAACGGCTCTCTTTCTCAAGGTAGTGGTAGAACCCAAAATCCACTCAAGCCTGCAGAGCACCTGGAGTGACACTGGTGGCCTCTCCAATGTTCATTGGACTTTCATTTTCTTACTTGGAGAGGAGAGATGTTGAAGAGCATTCACCCTTACCACCTAGCCTTCGCAACTGTGAACTCCAAACATGCACGAAGACCTTTCCCTCCCTCATTTCTGAATAAGGCATCTAAATCCTTCTCTTCTTTTCTGCTGGCAAGGCCAAACTGCTCCCCAGTCAACATGCTGGCTTTTATAAGGTGCAGTCTTAGCCCTTTAATGCTATTAAGGACTAGTCTACAAAGGATTAGATCTACAAAGCTGTGCAGTGGTATTCAAGTCTGCACAAGTATCAGAAAGGCACGAGCTATGTTAGCGCAGCCCCCATCGACAGCTACATGTGCCCAGGGAGGCCGTTGATCCAGCACAGCCATGCTCACTCCAGTACTCAGGCTACCTATCGGCTCACCGAGCAAAGCAAACTGCCTCTCCCTCTGCATCATCGCCCTTGGGCCTGGAAGTTTGGTATCACAGCACTAGGGCCACTTGGGAAATTAATCTTAGTTTTTCCATGGCTTTTTTTGCCTGCTGATATGAAAATAGGAAAATCAGACTTTTGTTCTCTTGGGGATCTGAATCCAGACTTAAAAACCTCCCTCATACTGCTGTCACCCCCCAAAATCCATTCCATGGATTCCATGTCTGCCGAAGCTGTTTATCTCTGCATCCACAATGACACCAAAATAATGCAGTGATTGCCCAAATGCCAGTTGCTGCCATGTTCTCAGTAAGGAAAAAAGGATCTTTGATCTGAGCTAGTTATTCATCCTGCTCCACAACTACTACTACTGTTAAAAAACACAATACACTGGAGGAAGATTGTGCTATATTTCATGAACATTCTTTTCTGGCACTAAGGGACATGCCCATCTGTTATTTGCTCTCAGCTTTGCTTACTGATAAAACAGGAAAGACAGCTTGCTGATGGGCTCTTTGAAGCAAAAAGCTTCTCTCTTTCTTACAATTAATGTCTATAAATTATTTTTTAGTAGACAGCATGTAGCCTATCTCAAATCAAAATTACTTCCACTGAATTAAAATTAAATATTCTGTACTTTTTTTTTTATCACATGATGTTGACTGATGGAACCTTATAGCAGCATGCCACTCTTTAAAGCCTCTTGAATTGGACTTTTTCCCAGCACAATCTGGCTTTGTGTTATCTGGGTTTCAAACATGCTCTCTAGTGTGTTTTTCAGCTATGTTATCATATAAAAGGGTGTGAGGGAGTTAGAGCATTCCAGGTCAGGGACTCAAGAGAGAATAAGGGCAAAGGGCAGGCAGGAGGACATTGCTTCCTATAGGATGGAGGCTATGACAGATACTGGGGTCTCCAGATACTGGAGAACCTTTCAGAGGTTCTCTCTGTTCACTTGTTTGGCCATCATAGATCCCAAGAACATTCCAGTACTGCGAAGAATGAATATTAGGATGCCAGGAATACACCTCCCTCAAAATCCCACAAAAATGTTTTTGTTGTGCTTCTACTCTACATGTGTTCAGACACTTCAGTTACCTGATGCCTTTTTCAAAAAGGCAGTATCTGAAGATTTCAGCATTTAAAAAGTGGTTTTCATCTCCAGGACTGTGTAATCAGGGAAAAACACACCTTATACATGCAGGAATTGCTTTTTCAGAGGGAACCGATCTCTCCTTTTTGTTACTCAGAGTAATCACTGCATTGCCAGCCACCATCAATCAGTGCCTCAGCTCAGATTTAACACCAAAAAATATTAAAAATCTGCTAGAAAGTTCCCAGTTTTGCCAAACAAACCTGTTACCTGGCTGCAGTCCATCCAACACATGGTACCTGTGCCACCCTTCAAGCACCATCAGTGAACCATTGGCCAGACACTGGTTTCCTCTTCATTCAGCATTGGAACATTTAGCAGTGACAATTCTGAAGACCAGGAGCTACTCCATGGACAGGGACACCAGCAACAAATTATATACAGATTTTTTTGGATATGTAGTTCAAAACAGCATTTAAAACTTTGTGGTTGAATATTCTGACATAATACCGCCTGCCAGGATGATACAACCAGGAAGCATAAGAAAAGCAATCCTCTATGATTCACAGTCAACTAGTTCTCAGTTTTCCAGGTTTAGATACACTGTCTAATGAAGTGCAACAGTTAGCAGCCTACTCTGTCCACCTCTCAAGACATTTGAGAACAACTCATTGTTCTGACAAGGTCATTTCAACTGCTTGGACCAATTAAAACTCTTAAACAGAAAAAAATAGTTTGCATGTTAGCAAACAGCTGTAGATTCAAGATATTTCAAGGTGCCTGTGTAGTTCAAAATAAATAACCTTATAATATTGAAACAAATTTGCTTACGCAAACATCTCTGCACAAGAGTTTTCATTTTGCTATTTATGACCAATTTACAGAATGTCTATAGTGGAGTCCTGTGGGTGTGCAACCTCTACGTATGATGTACCCAAATAACTAGACCAGCAATCTTTCCCCATTCTCCTTCCCTAACATCATCCTGTCGTTCACAGCAGTCTACAACTTACAAGCAAAATCTGAAGAGGAGTGTTGACTGGCGAAGTCCCACTGCTTTAAGAGGCCACAGGTGTCGTCTTAAAACATCCTAGGAAGACATTCAGAGAAGAATACCAATGTTCTCTGGTTGTATTGCTCTTCTACCTTTCCTATACCGATCAGCCCTCTGAGAAGGCTCATGAGTACTATCATCTACCTTACTAACACCAGTTCAGCATTTTGAGATTTCTGATGTAAAGCATTGCTGAAATGCAAGTTGCTCAAGCAGCGAGAGGCTTGACCCACTGGAGGTATTCCACCAGAGCAGCTGAGGAAGCACAGCCCTGTGGCACAGCCAAGGAGACTGGAGTCTGCTGAGCAGCTTTGCTGTACTTCATGTAAGGACAGGTGTCACAGACACAGTGTGCATGTTCACTGGTTTATGCTGAAAAGGTAATTTAAGATGGAAATTAAGTGCGGGCAAATGCCACACCAACTGCAGTCACCTCCTTGTGCACCTCTGGCTACTGGAACTGGTTTGTCTGAAGCACACTGTACTGATAGGTCAGCTGGAATTTGAGGGGTACATTGTTATATACAGTGTCAGGGTAACCTCACAGTGGAAAAAAAATATCTCAACTGTGCTACTGCTTTGCCTGCAGCAATCATTGTTATCTCTTCTGTAAGCGTACCTGTCATTGTTGCAGCTGAACATAATTACAACAGCAATTTGTTCACACTTTGAAAAAATTTTGTAGTTTGCAATGATGTGACCCCACTGTCACGGACTGTCTTGGCTCCATTGTTCTCCTCCCTACAGTATGTTTGCCATATGTTTGAGGTTTTGTTCCTTCTCGGACAGAAGAAACAAAAAAAGCATGTAACAAAACCTCTGCCAGTCCCAAGGCCCTTAATCTGTACTCAATCAAACATGCCATTAAAGCTCAACTGATATCTGCCTCTGTTCAAAGGGACTGGCCCCAAGGCCACCCCAGGCCCTGCAAGGATAGGTCTGGTTTCTCACCACCATTCATGCCAGCCCTGGACACTGGCATTCAGCTGGGAGCACTCGAAGAACAGCACGAATATGTTCACTCATTATGAAGAAGATCATCACCATCAACCAGGAGGTCTTCCTCTCTGCTCCAGGAAGACACCTTCCTTTGGAGACTTTTTGGGGTCATGGTACACAGTACATCTCTCTGGAGGCAGAAAGTGCCAACTCTCTCTTGCAGTCCTGCAGCATTTGCAAGGCATCAGAAGATAAAAAGGATTTGCGTGGCATCAAGTCATGAGTCCTGGTGTCATGTGAAAAGGGTGGTCTCCTATGCCCTTTTCCTTGCTTAAGATAATTAAAGAAGGAAAAGAAGGAAAGACATACACACACACAATAAAACTGAAAAATGTGGATTAAAAAGTAGGCAGAAATACCTACATTTGTGCATTATATATATATTATGGATTAGCAAATGCTTTTCACCTCTGGTCATCTAATATATCTAATTCTTGAAATATACCTATATGTATACATGTATATATACATATATGTACATGTTTCCTGGCATAATTAGTTCATTTGTTAACCTTTTTTTATGCTATTGAAGACCTTCTGGGAGAAATACTAGGGATTTCATAGATAGTCTGAACTGTTCATTTCTTCCTTTCAAACAAGGTCTATGGCTTATTTATCTGTTCCCTTCAAGTGTGAACACATTCTGTCATACATTATTACACGAACCTTCTTAGGGACTATATAATGCAATTAGATCCCCTTCTGTCACCTTCTTTCCAGGCCTGAAGATACTGTATGCTCCAAACCTCTTCTCATATATAACACATTCATTTATTTCCTTGCAGCACACTTTTTTCCCTTCTCTGCACTTCTTACAGTATTTAAGTACCATCTTAAAACTTTTGTTATGAGGCTAGCCAACAAAACAACACATACTGTACAGGAATTAGTCCAGTTTTTGGAGATGCTGTGGAGATCTTTTCTTTGACTCATAACTGTGCTCTTCCTGGGCTTCTGGCAGCTCAGTCCTTTGAGAAAAGGAGCCTCAAAAGCAAGCCATTTCTGAAAGCAAGCTACAGCTTGTTGCTTACTCTGGTGCACTTCAGTCCTTTTCAGGGCTGTACTGAGTATTCTGGGTTATATGATTTCCTTTGCTCAAGCGTGTCATCAGCATCTCGATTCTGTTCTGGTAGTGTTACGGTCAGCATACAAACAGTGCAAGCAATGAATTTCAAAATAGATATGCTGAGAGCTAAAGGGTATTTTAGTTTTCAAAGTGTTGTCACAAAGTGCTAAAACCTTGAATACCTATCAGAAAGAATGCAACATCTGCTTAGGAAAATAAGGTTATAATTTGTAACAGCAAGAGTTTCTATTCTAAAGAAAAATAAATAAAACTGAAGGAACAAAATATCAATCCCTCATCAAGCAATCCTCTGGAGAAATCAACTATCTCCTTACAAGCAATACCACTTATGAGTGAAGCATTCTCCAGTTTTCTTTCTCAAATGAATTTTGTGCTCAATAAAAGCCTGAATGTGTGATTACATTATGCTTCTTACCGTTGCCAGTGTCTGGCTACATTTAGTCTGCTTCTAAACCCTGTCAGGTTTACATTTTCCCTATTGTTAAACAGACTATTTTGTGCAGTTTGCTGCTTCTGCACAATAATGAGCAGACTGGTGTGTGTCACTCCTGTACTGTCATTAACAGCAGACTGGAATGAGGCCATGTCTTGCTGGAGCAAAGCCATACAAGAAAAATGTCTTAATAAATGCCAAAGCTTGTCTGAGAAAATTCCCCAAACAGAGAAAATTTCCAGCAAAATAGGTTTTCACTGAAATGCATTGGGTTCCTCAAACATAAAATACTAAATATAAACATGCTGATTTTGGTAAGAGTGGCCCTGAGAAGTATGACTGGTTTCCAGCCAGATGGAGCAACCCTCAAGAACCCAGGGTTTGTTTGGGGTTGGACTAGATGATCTTTCGAGGTCCCTTCCAACTCCTAATATTCTGTCAGGGAAATATCTTTGTTGTCAAGAGCCCAGCAATTATTCCATGGTTCACAGCCCAGGAGCAGATCCCACTTGCAGGCTGCCATGGGTGAAGAGTTCCATGAATTTCTCAAGGACTCTTTTCCCTCTAGTTTTTCCTAGTGTTTTCACTGAAAGTTTCACACACATACTTCTTTTTTCCCTAAAATTAATAAAAAAAACAGACAACTGAACAAACAGAAATACCCCAAAGCTCCAGGACTTCTGAATACCTCAGGACTGTGAAAAGAAATCTGTTTTTCACTAGCTCTGTTCTCCAATATTGACTTCTTCAGAGAGCTCACAGTACGTTTGAAACACAGGTCTGCATAATGCAACACTCAGGGTAAGCATAAGCTTTAAAATGTAATTGCTTTGGTTTCAGAGAAAAAAAAAATGCATTAATAATTATGTAGCGTTGCCCACTCTTATGCATTTATCATATTTCTTTCTTTTTTGGTGAAATACTGTGTATTTCAATTTTTCCACTGGATTCATCAGCAACAGTGTACAGCCTCATAGTAGGGGAAGTAGGCTCCTTGAAGAGTTCATCTGACTTTAATGGTGGGTTTAATGGTCTAGCTAGTTTGCTCATCTCCTTAATCTGAGTGCCATTACAACTCACCTGTGTGAAATGACATGAAGATCCAAAACAGATGAATCGGTACTACATCTGCAAAATGAGTACAGCATTGAACTCTGGTCCTCTCACTAGTGTAGTGCAGTGCAGCTGTAGAGATGACTTATGAGGCAATTCTTCTGTATTAATTTAGATGACATGTTGTCCCCCTCAAAAATAACTTAGGCATTCTTCTACCCATGCTGCAAGTACATTCTGCCAAGTCAGCTTTTAGCTAGCTCTTTATTTCAAAGTCATAAATTTCAATAACTGGTGATAAAATATATCCTTTTTCTTGCTTAGGAGCACCAGAAGTTTAAGGCTTGCACTTCTCTAACCCTGGAGCTGGGTTTGATCATTACAGTGATGCTTGGGGGTAAAAGTAATTCATTGCTCCTGACCAATACTTTTCAATAAAAACAATTCACCATTTGTATATATAAACACACACGTGTGTGTGTGTGTGTCAGAAAAATAAAACTCTTAAGCAAGCAAAAAATTCAAGAGATGTGAAAATTTGCCTTATAGTTGGGGACAGGGCTGGTGCTGCTGACAGTAATGTTTACAGATGAAACTAAGATCCAAACTTGCCTTAACTGTTCCATCAGCAGTATCATCTGCTTTTTTTTTTTAGATCACTTATACATGCCAAATCCTAAAAGTAAGATTTTATTTGAGTATTATCCTGAGTCTGATAGGGGTCTGGATTGCTATTTCTGCCATTTTAATCCTTTTGTTTGCTGGCCACATTTGCCTGGCATGTGTGCTGTCATTTCACCCAGGGGGAGAGGTTGGCTCTGCCCTGCAGCACTACAAACACTGTCTAAAGGTTCACAGACTCAGAGGTATTAATTTCTAACGTACTCAGTCCCTTTTCCTACTCACACACTTAGTAACAGCCTGTAAAGCAGATTTCATGTCCAGACAGATTTTATATCCTGTTGGCTTGGCAAGGACAGAAAGATGGTGACTTTAACTTTCTGTTGTGTGGAGTATGAAGTGATTCCTAGGCTTAGCTGAGTGTTCTACCTGGCAAAACACTGTGCCGTGGGGACCTAGGACATTGAGGGGGGTGTGTGTGTACATATACACATACATATACGTATACACAGGTCCTAATATCAGTCTTTCTCAGTTTTGTCTCTGGCTTCTCTCCTATGCCTCTTCCTCTGGACCATTATTATTTTTGCCTTTGATTCACTTATCACAAGTCTTAAGTTGATTATGGGGTATCAGGGTGATTTGCGACCTGTGGAGGCTGGCGGCAAGTGGAATAGATATTTTCTAGACCCTTCTAACCCAGACGTCAATAGTACAGTTGTCTGTGATAGTGATCAGATGATTCCTGCATTTCTAACATACTTCAGCAAATGTTAAATGCATCCTGTCTTTTCCTTCCTTTTGTTTTTCCTCTTAAAATGTCATTTGTAGAGTTAGACTTGTAAGGCAGAAAAATATCTGAAAATATCTGATTTAAGGCTGAAATTACCTTTGCTGATTAATATCTACCCTACAGAGGAGAGGACTATAGCACCTGGGAGGAAACACTGTAGTGGCTTGGTGAAAAGAAAGAGTCAAAATACACATTTTGAAGAACATACATACCCAGTTTCACATAAAATATGTGAAGGTGTGGATGGGTATGTTGAATCTTACATTTAACTTAATGGGGAGGGGGTTTCTTTGTTTTGTCTGTAAATATAATGAAGGAGCAAGCCCAAATGCACTGGTTCAGCTCAAAGGTTGCAAACGCCCTCTATATTTTATCTCAAACCCTGTAGGTGGCATTGCTTGCTTGTTCCAAACCCAACTGAAAATGAAATGAAAATTGAAAATAGAAATACATAGTTAGTGTCTAAAGTTAATCTTTATAGTTATTCCAAGGTTTCAACCTAAAGTAAAAGCTTCAAACAATTTCAGACAACTGAAATTAGGATGTTGTACTGGAAACCATTTCTTCATTCAGCATTATGTTTCTTCCACTCTAGTAGTACCAATTTAATTTATCTCTAAAGTAGTCACTTTTCCAATGTGAGTTATCTGTATTCTCTTGAAGGCTGACCACAAACTGGGCTGTACTGGTAAAACTGGATGCAGCAACTCAAGAGAGTAATTATCACTTCTGAGACCGCACTGGATTAGTGTGCCTGGTTTTGGGCTCCCTGATTCCAGTAGGACACGGACATATTGGAGCAAGTCCAGCAAAGGGCTATCAAGAGGATTGGGGGTCTGTGAGGAGAGACTGAGGGAGCCACTCAGTGTGAAGAAGGCAAGAAGTCCTCTGCTGTCCTCACTCTGTGAGTGATTTTACGGAAGAGAAAGCCAGATGCTTCCTGAAGGGAGAACCTCGAATGGACAAGAGACAAAAGACACCAGCTGTGCCAAGGAAGATAATTTCACCGTGAGGGTGACCAAACACTGGAGCTGGCTGCCCAGAAAGGCTGTGCCATCTCTGTCCATAGAGGAATTCAGAACGTCACTGGGCATGGCTCTGAGCAGCCTAGTCCAGCATAGACGTTACCCAACTTAGATAAAGAGGCTGAACCAAACAATCTGTAAAGGTCCCTTCCAGACCAAATTTTTCTGTGGTGGAGGTCTGCAAATCTAAAAATCCTACAAAGAAATGGAGCAACATGTGAATCAACAGGCAGAGTTCTAAAGAAAGGGAGGAAAGCAGGGTAATTGCATTCCTGAGCTGAATTCCTCTGCTGTTTGAGATGGTAAGTTATTTAATAAGCATAACTAGGAAAATGTCCGGTTCCTGAGGTTCATTTATAAAAGGCACTAACATTGAAAGAAGTCTTCCAGGACAACATCCTTCCCCCTCTAACAAAATGTGCTCAGATTTTTGATGACATTTCGTAGAGTGAGAGCCAGCCTTGAGAGAGCTGATTAATTCCACTCCCTGTTCACTGGGGATAGGTTAAAAGTTGGAATACAGGCATCTGGGCTAGCAATGCCAATTATTAGAGTAAGATGACTAATGAGATGAGTAATGGAGGATATCATGGCTTAGAATTTCACCTTTCCCAGAGATGAAAGGTTGGTTTATACTCTGATTCCTCCCATAAAGGGAAAAGATGACTTTTAGAATTGGTTCCATTGATCTTCTTTTTTTGCCTTTTTTTGACATTCCAGAAAGAGATCTCTTCTTTCACAGCAGCTGTGTGACTTATCTTTGCATAGTCCTACAGCAGATCTTTCTTCCCTTTCCTCTTCCTAATCTGTGCTTTTTTTTGATAACCAAAAGGCCAATTTTGTAAAGTTTAAATGTAGCAGCAGTGCAAGACAGAAACATTATTCTTTTGCTTGTTATTAACAAGGTTTGTCACTCATGCAAAACAAAAATTCTGCCCTCAGAAAAAGAGGTTAAGCACAAGAGAGATAAATGGTCGCTTACTGTACAGCATGTTAAAGCCTTTTGCCTTCTGCTAGACCCACACTTGGTCCAATATTGTGTGTTTAAGTCATACCTGGAAAATCACTAAAGCGCATACTTATTTATGGGTGGCAGAAGTAGTTTGCTAACTAGGAATGGACTACTCAGCTGGGGACTGTATTTGCGAATTGCACATTTATCAGCAAATATTAACAGGTATTCCAAGAGGAACCATCTGAATAGCACACACATAGTGCAGAAATTGCCATGCCACCAGAAAGGAAATATGCAGAGTGGTAGTGATAATCACCATTATTAGTATTTTAATCAATGGAAATTATGAGTAACTAGTAATAATGTACCCCAGTGTTTTGATTTGAAAGTTTTTTTCCTGGGATTTGGAATTTCACAAAAGTTTGCGCTATAAAGAGCAATATTTCAAAAAGGAAGGAAGGTTTAAAGCCATGTTTTAAAGAGGTCTAAACATCAGGCTCCTCCAACATGATTTTGCAGGAAGTGACAAGGTGGCACTGTTAGATCCCACATCAAGAGGTATCCTGCTCCCTGTGAACCCATGCAGGCTCCTTGCAGGAGTAGTGATTGTTTTCATGTCTCTAAGGGTGTTTCCAAGTGAAGTGAGGGTGTTAGAAAAGCAAGATTTTGCACATTCTGCTTTAGACTCTTCATCTATTGACAACTATCGAGGTGAGTAAGTAGCTTCCAAAGAATTTAGCACTGGTGTCAGCACCAGGTTTTCCTGAAAAGAGAGGTTTCCATATGCTGTTTTACATGCTTTCCAGCAGAGGCTGTAGCAATAAACAAGTTTGTTTCACAAGGGAACACTGGTCTTTATATCCCCAACTTCCCTCTGACAAGAAGACAGCTTGCAAGACCGTAACATCTTCTGCCTCTTAGAAACAGGATGATAATATCAGCTCAGGCATACTACACAGACTAATCCTTGCATCCATGGAAATGTTGAGAGCTGACCACAGAGAGTGTACTGACCACCTGAATCACTTAGAAACTTTTGAGACTCTTGCCCATTGTGACAGATTCACCATTCCCAGCAGCCATCTTTTATCTCAGTGGAAATCATGACAACTGTATTTACAGGTTTTACTTCACAAAGTGCATGGAGACTATCCATAGTTTTTACTAGGTGACTCAGTCTTCAGATCTCTGGTCAAGAGATCTATCTCTCAATTTGCAAGGGGTTTTTTTTTATGTTTTCAATTTATTACTCTGAGTTACTTTCAGTTGAAAGGGAGATATTCAGTTTAATGACTTGAATTTATAAGCCTTCTGTTAATAACTTCATCTATCTGTGGAGTGCAAACAATAATGGTGAAGACACAGAGTAGTCTTATATCAGAATAGCTTTTGAAAAATTGAAGTTGAATTTATGCTAATATAGCTATAAATAAATGTAACTAGTCTATGACATCTCAACAGTGAAAAATAACACAGCAGGGGTACTTCTTACAGTCTTTCTCACACCTCTTTTCATGATTATTCAACGACTTCAACTTCATGCACTTCAGACAAGAAGTGCAGCAAGGCCTAGTTGCCATGGCTGTAGTAAAAAAAACTTTCAAACTCACCATAAGTGTAGTCTCTTGTCTGTACATTCTTTTCTTCTGCCTCAAGAGACATGGTCCAGATCCATGCAGTGCCAATGGGAAATGGGGAGTATTTGCATGTGAGTACAAGACCTGAACACTCACGTGGGCCAAGATCTCCCCTGTTCCACACCTCCAGGAGCTATTTCCTGTTTTCACTGGTGTAAAGCAGACTTAAAACCACTGGTGGATACTTTGGAGAAAAGAGCTTATCTCACAGTCGTTCCCTCTGGCTTACAGGCAGTACCTAACATACCTGATAAAACTTTGTAGAGCAAGAAGAAAGCATCCTCCTTCCTGACAGCAATTATTTTATTTGCAGTTGACATTTGTCCAAGGTTTAGACATCACCTATCTGTCGTTTTCTTCAGCCACCCTCTGCTCTCTTTTGGAAACATGAAGCCTTTCACTTGTACCGTCCTTCCTGGCTTGCAGATGGAGCTTTGAATGCAGCTGAACTTAGAAAAGTCTCTGCTACCCATTAACTTTATCTTGCCATAGCTATGTTGAAGTTCAGCCATGGAGGCCTGATTCAACTACAATATCAGGAACTGGAGAACCAAGAAGGCTGATTCAAAGCATCATACAGGCAGCTCCACTATATTGTATATATATGTATCTGTGCATATGTCTATGTGCGCAGGTGAGTGAGTATCCACACATGCACACACACAAAACCATTGCTACATTACACTTTTTTCATAACCTCAGCCTGAGACAAATGAAATCGCTCCCCAAAAAATAATGAAAACCAAATTGATCTCCTAAGTGGATCAATAGAAGCTTAACTGAAATAGATAGAGGAGTTTATCAGACCTGATGTAGTAAAACACTAATAAGATCACTTCCAATTCACACATATAGAACTACATTTTCAGCACAAATTGATCTCATTGCCAAGGATGAATGGGAACCTTTAGTAACAGACTGGGGCTGTAAAGCACTCTTTATCTATACAAAAAGTAGATTTTCCTCTTATCCTTACTGATTGCATGTTTTTAATGCTGCCTTTCTTCTGCACAAACAGCAGATTTCACACTGAAGTGCTTATTTCTTTCAGAAAAAGAGGACTATCAGGTCATCATTTTGCACTGAATGGTAACTGAGAGAAAGCATATGAAAGCAGAAGTCAGATACAGCCAGGAATATGAAAGCACTTCTCTCAGAGCCCTTGCTGCTACTCCTGCCTGCAGTGACCATGTAAGGGGTTTCAATGGAGTGGAGCAGCAGCCGTAGAAGGGACAAAGAGAGTCCCCAGCAGCACAGCAGAAGAGGGAAGATCTGAACTGAAGTCTCTCATTGCTGGCACTGACCACTGGATATTTGGCAACTTCTCCTTTAAATTTTTGGTTTTGAGGTTGTCTGCAAGAAAGAAAAAAACCTACATTTTCCATAACTCCTTGACTATGAAATCTGCAAAGGCAGGTCACTCTTCCCCAGTGACAGGCACCAAGTCACCTTTTGAGGAGTGGGGATGAAGCTACCCCTTCTCTGGCACTTCCCCTTGGCTAGCGAGATGCTTTCCTTCCTCAGCACATTATCCTGGTTGCTTACCCAGGCATATGTACTGCTAGTTGGAGAGATAATCTCCTTGGTCTTATCACTACTTCAAAGAGCGGGATTTACCTCATCTATATTCAGCTGCCCTAAAGTCTGATGTGTAGTTTATGTTCTTCTATAGCCTAAGGCCATTCTTCATGGTCAATGGGGAAAAACAGACTCCTCCAGAGGGAGTGATGAGAAAACCCATCGCACTCAAGTGACTGTGAGCTGAGATGTGTCAAAGGTTATCCATGTGAAAGGCAGCATGATCCAACAGTACTGGAGACACAAAGGAAAACTCCACTAAAAGCAGAGGACAGACAGACAGAAATTCATCCCACACACACCAGAGCAACTCAGATGGCCTCCTGGAAGGACCAGTTTTTCTCCAGTGAATACAGTGAACTTCAACACTTACACTGACTAAATGTGTAGTTTTTAGATGGTTAAAGGCAAATGAAACCAATACAGCTTCGAAGATCCAGCATCCACAGCTGTGAAGTTAGCACTTAATCTGATTCTCTTTTTTTTCTGGAAGGTTGTTCATGCAGCTGGAAAATAACTCGTTTGCTTCAGGTTGATCCATTTAAAGCAGAAAAAAATGAGGGGCAGGAGTAAGCACTTCCCATTTTTATATACATGTAAATAAATTTATTTTAAAAGGAGGTAGCTCTTGCACAGCTTTACCTTTGTCCATCTGATTCCTAAAATATAAAGAAAGAAAATGAAAGGAATTGGCAAAAGAAATCTTCTTGTGCTATAGGACATGGGAAAAAAAACCGTATTAAAGTATGTAGATGAAAAAACAAACCTGACTTTTGACTATGTAAAGTTTTGGTAATATTAAGAGGTACTATCTGTACCAGCAATTTCTGACCTGTTGTGCATAGGATGCAGAGTTTTCTCATAATCCAGTCTGAATCTAGAGTACTGTCTGTGAAGTACATAGCATAATAACTAGTCTTTCTGTTTGTGGTTTGTTTTTTTTAATAAAGTGATATTTAACAGAATAATTTGTGATTTTAATTGTAGAATGAGATATCTATCATTAAGAAGATGGAATTCATAGATAAATACATTTTTAAAAGTATTCTACTGAGGTAATAATCTCTTTGCAAGGAAACCCTAGAGTAGTGTACAAGGACAAAACCTGTCTACCAAGGAAAGGAGAACAATACTGAAGATACCTGACAGTAAGACAACTGCAGAACAAATGCAGGACTCTCAGCATTACCAATTATTGCAAAGAAACATAATGAAAACTAGACAGAACTGAAGAAAGATAAGATTCCCTGGACCATGAATTGTTGTCTGAAAGAAGCACATTGAATATGACATAATATATGGGAAAATCAACTAAAATGAAGTTACAATCAATTTTTGAAAAGAAACATAAATAAAAGAGCAGCAGTACCAGCATAACCATCAGACCTGCATTTTGCTAATGAGGAGTAAAGGATTTCTGCAAAATAGGCTGTTAATGTAAAATCCATAACTGTGCCTAAAATTCAGATAGCTGTCTCTGAAATGATAGCTCCTGGTCTGCTCCTGGCAATGCCAAGAATACAGGGATATAAATTCTGTGCAGGGCATAGATAATAAAAACAAAGTTGTTCGTTTTTTTTAATGAACAAAACCTTTTAGTAATACACTTGAATTGCAGGCTTTGCAGGCAAAAATTTCAAAGTACTGTTGGAACCCAGGAAGCGATACGCACACTACTCAGAGAAAAACAGAAAAAAAAATTACTGCTTCAAATAGAGTCCACAACTTTTAAATTAAGGCTCTGGAAGTTTGTCTTAAGTCTGAAAATTAAGTTCAAAATGTAGTAAATTAGATGCTCCAAAACAGATAACCAAAATCTGTCTTTTAATATATTATTCTTATTACTTCAAAGGCATACTTGTAACTGGAGTATATTGTGCATGCCCTTCCACTTAACATTTGCACCAAAATGTTTGGAGTAGGTGTCCTAGCAGGACACCCTAATGTAGGTGCAGTCATTTACTCAGGGAGTCCTTACCCCACTGATGACTGGAAGGTCAGTCAAGGAAACCATGTCTGCCCCTCTTCCTGATATTTTTTGTTCCCAGAAGAAAGGCCACTGACAAAGACAAGACACTAGATTATATGGACCTTTGCTCTCAGCCAGTTCAGCAACATTTATATTCACAGCTCTGTATCATCCACTCACATTATTTAAAAATAAAAAGAAGGTTAGATTGCACAGAATACAAAGAAACTCTTGGGTCTCAACTTCCTGTTTCCTATGGTCTCATCTGGTGGCTGGTGGCTCTTGGGACACACATGTAGAGTCAAACCAGGACACACAGTGGAAGTCACCCAAACTCAAATATATTTGTTGCCTCAATGTAAATAGGGGAAAAATATGGAAGGCGAATCAGAGAACTTGAAAGGTTTACCTGTATGTTCATTCTGTATTCTTACATATGAATGCCACAACAGCTTTGACCTCTTTTCAGCAAAATCCTTGTCAATATAACTTGTCCCAGGTATCTCTTACCTGACTTTAACTTTCATCCACCAACCATAGGTTTTCTCTGGAAAAGAGTGATAAGTCTGATATGTGATAAGGCATCTTTCTTAAAGAGGATTTTAAGCCTGTAGTTGCCTCTTCAAGTTACCATGAATTGAAATTCATGGGGGCAAAACTCTTGAAACTCTGCCCATTCTTTCTTACAGGCAATGACCCAGTCATTGTATTGCCCTGATCCTCGATTTAATGTGTCTCCCTGCTGTTAACTTTCTTCTTTTCTCCAGTCCCTTAATATAAGCCAGCTTTTGCAACCACCATCAGGAAATGAGGCTATTTTTTTTTCTTTTTTTTTTCTTTTTTTTTTTTTTTGAGATGTGCTTACATCTCCAAGGAGTTCATTTAATTATCCCCCATGGAGACAGGAGCACAGAAATATGCACAACACGGCCAACACCGATACATTCAGTTTGGGATCCTATTTATATTACAGTCTATTGTATCTTGATATAAAAGACTTCATGGCTTGCAAGTTTCCAGTAGCTTACATTCGTCACATACAGTGGTTTCTAGGTGGGCTTTCAAAAGCCACCTGGTTTTTCCACACTCCTTTCATTAAATTCAACATTAGCCTTGGGTCCAGTGAGAGCAGCAGGAACCAACAACACCCTGCTTGAGAGCCCCATGTCCGGGAAAAACTACTCCAACCAAATTTCTCCGTGATATCAGCACCTGAAAGGCTGGCGCTGGAAGTGCTCAAGAGGACAGATGTTAATATCGGAGAGCCGTCCCAAAATTGCAGCAGCACAAGTCTCCCGATGAAACACTTGCTCCTTCCCCATGGCCAGCAGCCAACAGATCATCACTAGCGTGTGGAGCATTGCTCTTGTGTGCTGCTTCCACCTGTAATGCTTTATTCCCTCTCACATGCACACTCATACACATGCACCTATCCACTTTTATTAGAGCAAAAAGGTTTTATATAAATCTAGAGGATTGGGTTTTATTTTTTAAAATGTTTGCTGTAGTATGTCTGAATCAGTAGTATGCCGTCATCTGGCAAAACAGGGAATTTAATGCAAAACTATATTTCAGTTGCTGTCCCACCACTACTGCTTCCCTTACAGAATTTGTTTTATTGAATCTGATTTTTTTAAATGAATTTGATATTCATGAAAGAGATCAGATTGATAGCTTGGAGAGAGATGGCCAGATTTCCACAGAGAACCCACGCAGCAAAACTTACTTCAGGCCTACTGCAATAACTGCTTGAAGCAGCTCAGTTCTTAATGGAGTTCAGCTGTGGTTTTGTTTCTAATACAGAGAGATACATTTCACCCGTGTGCACGACTTCATGCAAGAATGTGTTCCCGCTGACACCCAGACTTCTCCCCAGGCTCATTCTAAAAGCTTGTCACCTGGGTCGGGCTCTGTCAGGTAGCAGACTCTGCATTTGGTGCCTTTGGGAGGCAATGCAATGACAGACAGTGACCAATAACATGGTCAGTCAGTGATTCAAACAACTGATCCAACATCAAAAAGCTGATTTATTACCTGACAGATTTAATCATCTCATTCATCAGTTTAGCTGGAAAGAAAGGAAATGGTTGTATTTTAAGAGCAATGTTGAAAAATACAGTATAGGTGAAGTACGAAATAGAAAACTTTTTTCTTAGAGTATTGGAAAAGACTATCTAAAACCTCACAGTAGTGATTACATTCTTCACAGGACTTCAAAGTTTGCAGCAACATTTGTATCTATCCAAGAGCTATGTTCACATGACCCAATATGCACTTTGACATGAGTAAACGCAGGTGTAGATTTGCGTCAATCAAAAAAATAATCTTTGTCATGTTTTTTCCAGTGGCTCCCTTTTTATTATCTTTTCTGTTTCCATCTAGCTTTGTTCCAAGTTCAAAATAACAAGCCTTTGCTTCACAAACAGTTATAGCATTTGGCAAATCAGGGGTTGGTATGATACCTTACTGATAAAGATATTACCGTCTATAACTGCATACAGAAAAGAAGGTCCATCTTTCTTTGTCTCATTTGTATTTGGGGAAAATAGATTCTGAAGTATAGTAGATTTATTGCAGAGAGGTTGAAAGGACCTCCTAATTATTATTCACTGCTTTATAGATCATTGTTAAAAGTGTTAATTTCAATTATCTAAATGGTTTTCTGGCTTGTATGTCATTTGCAGTAAAATTAGTGGGGCCAGATTTACTGGTGTACACCATTTGCTGTGTGCAATTCCAGCCTCAGGTTTATGACTGCTTTGTGTTGCTGAAGTGGTGCGCTGAGCTTTCTAATGATTCTGGCTTATTGTCTTTCCCCCACACATTCTATATCTATTTATTATTCCATGGTGGATGGTTATATGTTTTCTGCAGTTTACTTTAGAAACAGTATTAAAAATGAAGTTTACTTGCATTAAATAATACTTTAAGGATTTTCTTAAACTTGCAACACAAGAATGCACCTCTGCATTGCTAGGCCTAAACAATAGATACACATATATATGTGTATACAGAAAACCACATGTATAATATAAGAAAAAGCCAAATGAAAGCCACACAAATTGAACATAAATACATCCCCAATGACATCTTGAAAAATTGTGAGGAAAAAACCAAGCATCATACTTCCCCAGTCTGTGTTTTGTATGCAGGCACATTCATAACATAAATGAAATGCAGTTTCTCCATGAGCACAGCTTCTGAACGAGCCACACTGTTGCTCACTGCACAAACCACTCATGAGCAAATCCAGGGTGACGGCCACACTCTGCTCCCTCCCTCGCCCTCTCTGCTCAGGGAAGTTGTTCGGTTTCAGACCATATTTCATGCACAGAATTTTGGTGCAGGCATCCATCGTCAACAGCCAAACAGCAACAAACCAAACCCAAACCTGTAGGACTAGGCTGTTTCTGATTCCAGTGTTTTTCTAAAGCAGGAATAAGGGGACTGTCTGGGAGACCACCTAACCTTTTGACTAATGTATAATGATTTCATTTCTAGAAGCAGCAACTCTAATTGAGCACAGAGACTTGATATTTTATTACCCCTGTATTTCTGCTTTAGATAAAGGCTTTACATCTGCATTTTGCAAAGAAATTTGAGAGCAATTTTTGTTTAAAATATGGTTAAAGGAATAAAAATGGGTCAAGGTGGATTCAACACAAGAGATAATTGTTACCATGAGCTACGGCCTGAAGCATTTTGGAGTACACATACCAGTAGATAAATATGACACTGGCGCAGCACTGTATACTATCTTCTAAGCTAGTGTGCTTTTCATCATCCAGATGCCTTTGTATGATCTAAAGTAGGGCTGCATGAGACTTGCAGTCAAATGCAGTGCTGTCAGAAAGGTATGATCAATCAGCTCTGTCAAGCTGACAGTACAGGATCTGATTTATTCTGCCTCTAACTCACATATTTATTATAAAATCAAAGGTAGCCAGATTTTAGCATCAGTACAAAGTGCTGGAGTTTTGTTCAATGGTGAGCTGTTGCATGTGGAACAAACATCAGATCTCCTGGCATTTAATGATTCATTTTAAATATATCTGGCACATGAATTAGCAAACAGAGCTGTGAAACACTAACAGCAGCCAAAAGTAATTTATGAATATTGAATTGCACTGCACAGTATGTCAAGTAAAAATACAACAAGGACTCCCTTAAAAGCTGCTTTGCCTGTTCCAGCTCCCTGGTAATCAGAACACCTGAGAGAACTGTGCTGAATGTAATGCTCCAAATCCTCAATTAAAAAGAATTTTTTTTTAAAAAGGAAAAAAGAAAACAAAGCCAAAAACCGTGAAATGTCCCCCTAGAAATGAATAACAGATATTTTTAAATCAATCTGTTGGTGGTAACTGAAAATATGCAAGTAATTAAGTATATGTAGGTGGCTAATCATAAATTTAACTGCTGTGCACATAGTCATTCAATTTGTACAAATCTATCAATTTCCCCACAGAGTTTTCATGACCTCTAGCAGGGTTCAGCATGTGTCCAAATTTTCTAATGCAAGTTGGCCACACCAGGACCTCTAAAGGGGTGTTGGAGTGCAACTGCAGCATATCTGAGAAACTCTAGAGGAGCTGAGTATTTGATGTGATAAGCTTTAAGATCCTCCATTTGCAAACAAAACTGTATGAGCCTGTAAGGGAGGAGCTGCTTGGAAAGGTTTTAGATCCTCATGTGACCATAACTTGTGATCATTTTACTTTTTAAAAGTACTGCTACAGGCTTGAAAAGTGGTTTTTATGACATGACAGTTTTCAGATGAGGAAAAATATGAGGCTTAAAAAAATCGAAAGTGAATGGGCAAGAATAGCACCCAGCTTAAAATTAAGTACAGATGTCTCCAAAAAGTGGCTTGCAGAGGAGACACTGAAAGGAAATGCTTTCAGTGAAAAGTTATTTGTAAGCTTCAGTTAGTATGAATGGAGGAGAAAGCACTGGGGAAATAGTAAGAAGAATCATCTGCCTAGGCTTTGTACACACTGAGTCTGGGCTATGTCACAAGCCCATTTGAGAACTCTCATCCACTTTAAGATGGAGATCCTCCCTTGACACTTTTAAACAGCTCAATACGTAGGTACCCTGAAAGCCCAAGTTCTTGGGAAGAACTAATTCATCTTTACAAGTCTTTTTGCTAATCTATGCATATTCGTTGATTAGTATCCCTAGAAATCAGCTGGGTATCATATTTAAGACAAGCCAGCATTGCTAGCAGTAAAGTATACATGTACCTTAGATCCAATTACACTGTAATGACTGAGTGGCAACGAGATACTGGCATCAAAACTGCTAAAACTGCATCAAATTGCTTTCTTGAGGCAGAACCAAAAGTACAGGTTAGAAATAGAAAACTGTCCCATAACATTTAAACTTCTCATGACAAATAGGGAGGGGAAAAAAAAACACCTTATCAGAATTCCTATGTAATAATTTTATAAAACATTGTAAGTGCAAGTATGAGTGGTGGTTGCAAAAGCCAGCTGCTTTTTAAAACCCAGGATTCCAGCTCCCCTTCAGCAGAACAAGATCTGGGCTCAGCAAGGCACCTGTCTGCAGCTACTGTCACATCTTATCTTCCAAAACACCAACTCTAGATGGTGAGGTGCACCCCAAAGGGAAGAATGGTAGTTCCCTTTCAAAGGAGATCTAGTTGAATTCCTGGGAGCAGAATAAGGCCTGCAGAAAAGCTTAGCAGTGGGAAAGTTTTGTAGTTTGCAGTGTGAGAAGAGAATGAGCTACAGAAACGTAAAACTGATTGTAGCCACAGGGCTTTCATGACCATCTTGGATCATCACCAATATGATATTTAGAAAATATCAAAGCTTTGGTTTAGATCACACCACCATAGGCATTC
>NW_010169141.1:23820-24479 GCF_000695765.1 Mesitornis unicolor
AATGTAAAGAAGATCCAAACTCTTTCTTGATAAAGTGAAGCCTTTGTTGGAGAAGGTGTTTTATCCTTTTGAGCCTTAGCACTTCAAGAAAAAAATTGCTTCAAAAGCTCCTTTGAATAAAAAGGAAAAAAGGAAGCAAACATAAACAGAATTGGTGTGTCAATTGTAGGCATGCTCCCTAGCAGTTCCTTGGTAAAAGACAATAACAGAAATCAGATTAAACATGGATTAATATGCGAGAAAAATATATAGGCTTCTGAATGCAAGTAGGAAATTCAACATCTGTTTACCAAGTCTCCACGAGTCACCAGTAGGTGTTTAAGGCAAGGAGATGTTCCTGAATTACTCCAGACTCATCACCACAGAGAACTGGATAAAGCAGTTCGGGGAAGGGGGTGTCAGAGGGGAAAAAACCCTAATGGCAAGAACTGCCACCTTCTGAAGACAACATCTATCTGAGCATGGTTATATCCCAGCCTTCTGCAGCACCAGCCTTTCCTGGGGACTGATCCTGTTGGGGGGACAGCCAGGCCAAGAGGGCATCCACAGCACCCAAGGTGGGGTACAAGCTGGCATGGGCACAAGTGCACTTCTTAGGGTGGTTGTCCTCACTGCTGTTACGAGGCTTGAACAAAAACCACCTTTACAGACGAAAGAGC
>NW_010169141.1:24510-27495 GCF_000695765.1 Mesitornis unicolor
GTGTGGGTAAAATTAGCACAAAAATCACCTTTACAGAGTAATGAGTGTGAGTAAGTTTAAGAGTGCAAGCCAGTTCAAAAGTCTGAAAGTCCAGTGATGTTTCTTAACCTGGCTTTGTCATTCACATCCTTCCTAGGCACTGGGGATTTGCACTGGATTTAAGTGTGATTCCTACTACAAGCCTTGCTATAGGAGCTATCTGTGACCTGCTGGTCATTAAACAGAATGTTTGATATGTATTTTGGAAGAATGAAATCTCTGCTTCCTCCTGAAGACAGATCATCATCCATTTTTCTAAGAGCTATATTGATTAAAATCTGTCTGGATCCTTGTGCTTACTGCTTGACTCAAAAATTCTGAAGGTACTGAACATTATGGAAAGTCAGTTCCATCTTGTTTCACCTTACTGTATCAAGACAACTAGTTACCTACCTTATGGATATAGATAACTTCTAGCTTTCTCTTTAAAATAATGTTTGAAAAATATTCTTAAACTGAAAACTGACTTTCCTCTGAAAACCAAAAAACAGGATACACATTCAGCCAAACAGTTATGTAATATTGTATAAATGTAATCAGAGACAGATTAACTTCTTGCAAGCAAAGTTTTTTGGTTTGGTTTTAATTCAAATTGGAAAATCTGGAAATGTAGTGTATTCCAGACAAAAGAAACCTCTATTGCATTTTGAATTGAAAAAAAGAAAATTTTTAGGGTTTAATGGTGATTCTCAATATCAATCAGTTTATAACATAAAGGCTTTTAGTAATTGTATTATAGTGGCAGCAGTAACTTAGGTTTCATCTCATTCCAGCCCAGCTATTTAATGTGTTAAACATGCCTAAACTAGTGATCTCCTTCTTCAAGGAAAACAGAGCTATAAGCAATTCCAGAGCTCAGTTCATTTTACCTATCTTAAATACCTGTCTTAGCACGGGATGCATCACATCTTGGGGCAGCTTAGCTTTCTCAGGTTTGTCTTTCTCTAAGCCAGCTTGGCCCTTACTTTATTATGTTAATCAGATGCATATTTATATAAAATCAGATTAAATGCCTTTGTTATTGTGCATTTGCATTAAAAGGTAACTTATAAAATGCACAAATGAGAGTAAAAATAAACAACAATTTCTGTATAAAGTTAAAAATTTACCAAAAATTTAAAAATATGTCATAACAGTTGACAGTTGCTCCATTTTGAATGGCTTTTCCAAAAGTACTTTGAAGTTTTCTCATAAAAATATAACTTGAATACATATTATGGCAATATACACAAATACATATACATATCTACACACACACACACTCATATATATATATATATATATATATACATACACTACTAAGAGATATTAGATGTTCAGCTGCTGAAGCCACTGCTCTAAGCTACCTGCCTCTCCTCACTGCTGAGAAGCTCCAGAGCCAGCTCCTTAAACACTGTGTTTGATGGCACCATATTTTAAGGCAGACCAAAATCAATGCAGGTTAACTTAAAACACCACACAGCAAACTGCTGCGGCCTGGGAGCTTGATCGACAAGGAGCTGAGTCGCCAGCGAGTCTCTGAGGACCAGCACAATGCTAAAGCATCTTTACTCCTCAGCCACAGCTGGAGGCCACAGTGTCCCAGGAAGGTGCTGACTAGTGGCAGCATGTTGGCACTGCTGTTTGGCAAACCTTACATCATCCTGAGAAAAAGCAGCCCTAAAACTTTGCAGCTGCCACTGGCTTCAAAGACCTCAGTGCATTTTTTCTTGTATCAAAAATGTCTGTGTACAACAAGACACAAAAGGCAAAATACTTATCAAAAGCTCTATAGGGTGGATCTTGATGAGTTTCACATGGCATACACAATTCAAATTATATCAGACCACAGGTACCTCATTTAAAAAAAAATAAGATTCTCTCTCACCTGCTCTGATTCCTGTGCCTAAAGGAGATTACCTGGAGCAGCAGAAATGAATTGTAAAAACCCTGGGTCCAGACAAGGAATGTATTGCTGATGTGGGGAAGGAAGAGGGAACCCTCTGGCTCCCATCTCATCTGGTCCCTTAAAACCTGAGGCAGACTCCTGCACTGGGACAGGACGGCAGGGACAGATCTGCTGCACATAGCATCAGAGAAAAGGTCGGCCATGCTGTGCCCATGCAGAGCTTGGAGCAGACTTCAGAAATCAAAACGTGCCCCTCTGATAGAATTATGCCTTAGGCCACACAGCAGATGAGCTCAGGGGTTGCAAAGATAGGTCAGCACCTTCTGAGACTTCAGAGGCTGAACTGTTTCTCTAAGAGCTGTTGTACTAAACTTTGCAAGTATTTGCTACTGACATAAAATGTTCGTTTCTGTTGCCTTTGGTCAGATTTCTGCCTATACCCCAGAAGAACAATAAGTTCAAAGAAGAAAAACAGCAGCACCCACTAGACAAAAAGAAAGAAATGTTTTGACAGTCTATTTGATAAAAATGTGCAATGGGTATGGAAAAAAAAATTAAGAATCACTAAACTTCTCTGCAGAAGTAGCCTCATTGGCCTGACTACTACAGGCCCTAATAAGAAAAATTATATATAAAATTTATCCATTACTCTAGAAGAATTTTTTTTTATGATTCTGAAGACAATATATTAAAAAAGCCTTTAAAATAATTGGATGCTTTAAAAAGAAATTGTAACCTGTTTTTTCTCCATTTGTGAGGATATCCATCACTTCCAGGTGTAATAAAAAGTCCTTAATACAGACTTTTATAAACACAGTAGAAAACCAATTACAGTATTTAGTATTGTGATTGCATGTGCTAAAGAAACTAAACCTGAAGTAAAGAATTCCTGTGCATTTCCAAATAAAATAATTTTTTACTTTGCAGGTAATTTTTTTTTCTTCCTAAAATGTACAACTTCACAATTATGAATCATAGGATTTCCCTTGGGACAAATTAACCCCATGCGTGAAATAAACCTAGTAACGCTTTAGCAAAGCGTTCGACACAGTTTCCCA
>NW_010169142.1:0-6608 GCF_000695765.1 Mesitornis unicolor
CATCAAGCCCAGGGAGGATTTGGGGTAGCCCGGTCCCACTCCAGCCCGGGAAGGGGTTGGGGGTATCTCGGTCTTTTTTCAGCGTGGGGAGGCTTATGGGGATGTCTCGGTACCGTTCCAACCCGGGGAGGGGTCTGGGGATGTCGCGGTCCCCATCAACCTCGGAGAGGGTTTGGGTGGGGTCCCCGGTCCCTCTCCAGCCTGGAAAGAGATTGGGGGGGGTCCCAGTCCCATTCCAGCCCGAGGAGGGATTGGGGACTGATCCAGTCTCTTTTCAGACTGGAGGGGAAATCTGGGGCTGTCCCGGTCCTCTTCCAGCCCCGGGAGGGGTTCGGGATGTTGCGGTCCCCATCAACCCCGGGGAAGGCTTGAGGGTGATCCCGGTCCCCCTCCAGCCTGCGGAGGGGTTAGAGGCTGATCTGGTCTCTTTTCAGTCTGGGGTGAATTTTGGGGATGTCCCGGTCCCCCTCCAGCCCAGGGAGAGGTTAGGGGATGTTGCGGTCCCTATCAATCTTAGGGAGGATTTTAGGGGGTGTCCCGGTCCCCTTCCAGCCCAGATAGAGGCTGGGGGAAGGGGGGGAGGGTCCCGGTCCCCTTCCAGCCTGGAGAGAAATTGGGGGGTGTCCTGGTCTCTTTTCAGCCTGGGGGGAAATTTGGGAGCGTCCAGGTCTCCTTCCAACCGAGGGAGGTGTTCGAGGGTGTCACAGTCCCCATCAACCCCGGGGAGGGTTTGGGTTGGGGGGGTTCCTGTCCCTTTCCAGCCTGGGGAGGATTTAGGGGGTGTCCCGGTCTCCTTCCAACCCGGGGTGAGATTGGAGGATGTCACGGACCCCATCAAGCCCGGGGGAAGGGGAGGGGTTGAGGGCTGTCCCAGTCACCCTCCAGCCCCAGAGAGGATTTGGGGGGAGGGTTGTACCTGTCCTTTTCCAGCCCCAGAGAGCATTTTGTGGCTATCCCCGGGAGGATTTGAGGGGCGTCCCGGTCCTTTCCCAGCATGGGGGGGACTTCTGAGCTACTGCAGTCCCTCCACTGCAGCCCTGGGGAGGGAATGGGGGCTGTCAAAGTCCCTTTTCAGCCTGGGGAGGATTTGGGGGCTCTCCCAGTTCTCTTCCAGCCCTGGTCCCCATATCCCAATGTGCCCCACAAGCCACACACCTCCCCAGCATCCCCATGAATCGCAGCCAGCCTTGTCCCCACTGCCACCAAGTCACCGCTGCCACCAAATCATCGCTGCTTTGGCTTTTCCAAACTTGATCCCATTTTCCTTCGTGGGTCCCCATCCCCTCCCCAGCTTTACGGGGAGCCAGAGGGGGGTGTCCAGCCACTGGTATGGTCCATGCTTTTGGTAGAGGCGATGCTGAGGGACAGAGAGGTCATCGCTTTTATTAGACCGGCTTGGAAAATAAACCCAACCGGCTTCAGGGACGCAGCACTGGCCTGTTGTGCGCTGCTGGCTTTATTTTCTCTATATTGTACCCGCCGGGCTAATAAAAGATATTACCCCTGCTGCAAAGCCTGCCTTTGCCTCATCGTCATCCTGGGGAGCACTGGCTGCTGGGTTCAGAAGCCTCTGACCATGGGGGGCAGTTTTGGGGTGGGAAAAGGATTTTTGGGTACTGGACTCTAAATACCTGAGCTGGGGGTTGCATTAAATAAACTCCAACCTGGGCACATTTTCTCTTGAATCTTGATTTGTCTCCTCCTTCTCTCCCTCATCTCGGTTGCATTTGGTGATCTCAGACATCTTTTCCAACCTTAATAATTCTATGTTTCTATTATCTCTCATCCTGGCCTTTCTCCCAAAGAATTTTCCCCCACCTTGGGATTTCCTCCCCTCCTTGAAGCTCTTCTGAATTTTGCAGGGACCAGGTAAATTTTGGCTGCTGGTGTGACGGCTTGAGCTGCTCCCAGCCACCCTTTGCTGGGCTCCCAGAAATTGGGCAAAAAGCTGTATTTAAAGTGATTTCTTAGCAGCCAGAGAAAGCAAAGGAGCTTGTGGGGAGGGGAGAACAAAAGACTTGGGAATATGTCAAAAAATGTAATATTTAAGTCTGGGGCAGCATTGACTGGGTGGGTCATGCTGAAGCACTCATGGACAGAGCCTCCTCTCTCCCAGGAGAGCACTTTGGGGCCCATTGATCGGATTTAATTGCTATTTTTAAGGAATCAATAGCACTCTGGAAAACAAGGCCGTCGGTGGGCCAGGTCCATACAGCTGCAAAAATCCCTGGATTTTTTTTGGAACCGTTTTGTCCTTCTCCATGGCTCCTTGGACAAAAACTGAGCCAGGGCACCTTCACTCCCTCTCCAAAAGCCATAAAACATGATGATGGGTGACATTAGAGGTTACAGGAGAGCAGAAGGATGCCTGCAGCCCAGGCAGAGCTGAACCCTTTGACTTTGAGGGGTGGAGATGCTCCAAGGGTTGGAGGGAACGACTGGTGTGGGGATGGGGTGGGTGTGATGATGTCCCAGCACGGGAGATGGATGGCACCATCATCCCAAGACCTCTGTCCCTTTCAGATGCAGGCATGGAGGGCAGATTTTTGCCTCTTTCTCTTCACAGCCAGTTTTGTAGCCTTCCTCCAGTTGGGTCGTCGCTTCCCTGAAGTGTAGAGCCCAAAACTGAACCTTCAGGCACCCCATGGAGCAGAAGGGCACCTCCATCTTCCTCCATCCCCAAATGGATGAGTCACTTTTGGACTTATGGCCTCTCTTCCATCCATCCTGTTGGTTCTGCCTGCTCATCCCTTCTCTGTCATCATCCCCCTGTATCCTTGCTGAATGGTTTCCCAGCCCTTTTACCAGTCTGCAGTCCCAGTCCTGCCATCTCAGCATCGACCACCAGGTTGATGCTCTTCATTCCCAGTTGTTAATGGTCACATTGGATCCTGGAGCCCCTCAAACACAACTTCAAGCCCTAATTGTACTCAGATCAGTTTTGGGTCCTCCTACGCCATCTCCCCCAGACCATAATTCTGCATTTGAAGCAGCATCGAGGACTTTTTGCCATTAAAGGCAAGGCTCTCTGCATGACCCCAATGCCAGGAGTCCATCGCCACGTCACGGGATGAAATTAAGTTAAGATGATGCCATTTATTCCTACAAATCCATACAGACCATTGCTCAACACCTCATTATCTTCTGGAGGCTTTCAAAGGGAATCGATTACTTGCACCATGTCTTCAGTAATTGGTGTAAAGCCACCTGCTCTGCAATGTTGCTGCTCCTTCCTCCTCTTTGATGATGGTCCATGTTATTTTGGGGAGATGTGCAAGCAATGGCTGCTCTTGGCTGATTGCAGATGGCTTTTTAGCCAAGGCTGGAAGAAAAAGGCCAGCTCCTTCTTGCCATAAAAGCATCGCTCCTTCCCCCTCCATCCCTCCTTGTGACACAAGGCTGAAGGCTCTCCTCCTCCTCACATCACTCTGGCCTTTCAGGATCTGCAATAATCTACCCATTTTTCCTTGTGTTTTCCTTGCAGTTCGCAGGCAACATGAAAGCCGCAGCTCTGGGTGTAAAACATCCCATGGTGATGGCATTTCCACGCTGGGAAAGCTCTGGAAGAAGTGGAGCAGGAGGCCGTGGATGGTGCATCAATGCTTTTGGTGCTCACCCGCCTTAAATTGGCAATTAACAGCAAACCCTGCAACCCTTTGTCGTCCCCGTCACACAGGCATGGTTAGACGGGAAGATCCGAAGATATAATAGACGTCTTTTTATCAATAACATGTTGGCATGAAGGGGGAAGGAGCAGACCGTAGCTCATCACGTGTGGCACCTCTCTGCCTCCTTGTATGGGGCATTTCTGCTTCTCATGGCTCCTTTTTGAGGTGTTTTTTTTGCTGTTTCTGATAGTTCCTTTCAAGTGGTGTTTTTTCTGCTTTGGGGCAGCAAGAGAGCAGCCCTTCCATTGCGAAGAAATCCTATAATCTGTAAATTGCAGTGGTTGAACCCGGCTATTAACCTTTGCTCAGCAAACACCGGCGGCAGCCGAGCGCGTCACCCCTTTAAAATTCATGCCCATGACACTGAAATCGCTCATTTCTCTGCAGGAGGATCCTTGGAAAAATACTGGAAAATGAGGAATATTTTCTTTTGACATTTTCCACGTGAAGCTGTTGGAAACAACACTTAAAATTCCTCCCACCTCTATTTGCAAGGGGTTTGGCGCTGAAGTGAGACGTCCCGTTTTCAGGTTTTGCCTTATCCCAGGTGATTTCTCTCCCTCCCTCGCTCACACCCTCTTGGGATTTCAAAAGCTTTTGTAAAAAATTCTGCTTTTAGCCCAACGTAGGACAGTCCCCAGGATGCAGGAGAATGGGAGAAGTCCCAGATTTTGTGTCTTGCTCCAGGGATGGTGAGAAGATGTGGTGGGCACTGGGGCTGGAGGCCAGGTTGGGTGTCCCTGGTCCTTTGGCCAAGCTGTTTCCCCGTGACCTGGCAGAAACCACCTTCCCCAGTCCCTTTTGCTCAGCATGAGCAGAAGATGTGGCTGTCTACACAGATGTGATGGGTGCCACCATTAAGGCCAGGCTGGACGGGGCTTTGAGCAGCCTGGGCTAGTGGGAGGTATCCCTGCCCATTGGGGGTTGGACTGGGGGAAGCCTTGAGGTCCCTTCCAACCCATGCTGTGATTCTATGATAAGAAGTGGGAAATAAAAGGAAGGCCAGGACAGGCAGAAAAATCATGGTGGATGAGGGTCATTATGATAACACCATCCATCCCTCAGGGTCCCAGCCAGCCACACTTCTGCTAGTTGATCCATCAGCACCCAGAGAGCCAAGTGGAATCGGACCTGCTGAGCTAATTGGTGCATATTTTAAGATGGTATCGAAGGTTTTGCATTTAAACATGATGGGCTTGCAAATGCAGCTGCAGGTCTGCTGGGGCTGGTTGTTGCAGTGCAAGTTGGGTTGCGGAGATGATTCCTGATGGGGAATCAGAGGGGAGAGGCAGGGGGCAAGTGAAGGCGGTGAAGTGGGACCCCCTGGAGTCATCAGGGTGGTTTTTCACCCCAAATAAATGAAACCCTGCAGCGCTGGGTTGTGATGGCCCATTTGTTTAGCCATAGGACCCAGGAAGGGACAGATGGCCCCTTTGGCTTGTGAGGGTGCAGTTACAAAGGCAACGGGTCAGCAGAGCCCGTGTTGTGTTTAACCGCTCTATTTATACCACATTATCCAAAGGAGAGAGGACCTTTTCCCCAAATGTCTGCAGAGCACTGTGCGTGCTGGTAATGCTCTATAAATACATTAGCAATAAATAATGAATAACCTGGATGGGCATTAAAGTGTAAACAGGAGGTGAAGGACTCTCTCCCATTACCGGTCCCCCGAGACCCACACGCAACCCTCTCTCCAACTCTGGCTCGATGCGAGTCCAGCTGCAGAGTCACAGCAGCGACAACATCATAGATCAGTGGCTCCATAGTTTAGAAAAACAACCCAAAAATAGTCCGGAGGGCACAGTCTTCCTCCTGGATTTACTCGCATCAGCATTTTTGCCTGTGATGCTCCTCTGTCTGCATGGGTTGAGCCTCTCAAGGAGTCAAAGTCCTCTCCGTGGCACTCCCCATCCCTGAAAAGCTTGGGAGCCCCCTGATTTGGGAGGGTTTATCCCCCTCAGATGTCAGAGAAGTGGCTGTGTCAGGTGGATGTGGTCCCCAAAAGTCACCCCCCTTTATCTCAGGGTGGCATGGAGGTGGACTTGGGGTTGAATGGGATCACCCAACCAAGGTGCAGAGAGGTACAATGAATTTATGGATGTGAGATGGGATCATCTGGGGAAGGGACTTTTGTGCTGCTGAGGTTCCAGGGTAATCATGGGCTGGTCCATGTGCGCACATCAGGGGGTCCTGTGCTGCTTCAAAAGGGTCCTCACAACCCCAAATAAAAGCGAAGCCTCTTGCCACCAGGTGTAAATTATTCATCCCAGGGTTAACCATCCTCCTGGTGAGGACACCTTGGAAAATGGATCTGTGGCTCCGAGCCCTTCACCTCCCACAGCTTTGCTCTGTCAAAACTGGGCACTAATCCACCACCTGGATACAAACAGCTCAGAAGTGGCTCTGCTTAAGGAGAGGGATGAGCTCTTCATCTACCCAACTTACACAGGAGCCCTGCACTAAGCCATGGGGATATGATTTGGGACCTGTGCCAGCCCTGCTCTGGGCTCATAGGGTTGGGTACCAGCAAACCCAGTGCGTCATGGCCTGGTTAAGCTCTTTTCGCTGGTTTTGCTCCCATTTGTGGGTCTGGCACCTGTCTGACAGGTAATTCAACGTTGGCTGTGTCCTGGTTTGAGCTAAACAGAACTAATTTTCTATTTAGTGATACTACTTTTCAGCTCAGTCTCTTCTCAGTGGCTGAACTCACTGAAACCAGCAACATGGTTTTCCAGACAGTGTGCACTGCTGCAAGTGATCATCACAAGGCCACTGTCTCACCA
Source organism: Mesitornis unicolor (assembly GCF_000695765.1). Taxonomy (NCBI): domain Eukaryota; kingdom Metazoa; phylum Chordata; class Aves; order Mesitornithiformes; family Mesitornithidae; genus Mesitornis; species Mesitornis unicolor. Next base: position 6,452 of record NW_010169142.1, read on the forward strand.
CGGGTGCCATGTCTGTGCCTATGGGGAGGAGCAGACCCAAACCTGACCAATGAGGTATTGCATCCCACACATCTCATATTCAGTATAAAGCCGAGGGATCACGGGGGTCTTGACCCTTCCATCTTGAACCCTTCCTTCCCTCTCGACCCCTTCAATG
>NW_010169142.1:6630-18362 GCF_000695765.1 Mesitornis unicolor
AATTGGCCGAAGCCCCCGCAGCCCCTGCGCCTTCGCCTGCCTCTGATCCTGATCGCTGTGTTCCTGCATCAGCTCCCACTGCTGCTGGGTCCACACTGGGACTTTTCCAGTGCTCCCAGAGCCTCTGGTGATGTCATCGTCATTGGGGGAGGATTTTATATTGGTTTTGTAGATATATTTGTACATATCTGTATACATTTCATCATTTTCCTATTTACACTATTATCCTGTAGTATCAGTATCATTGTTTCATTAAACCTGTTAGTTTTCTTTTCCAACCTATAAAGTCTCTGTCTCTTATTCTCTTTTCTCTTCCCTTCTAGGGAGGGGAGAGGGGTTCATAGAGAGCATCTGTCCAGGATTTAGTGGCCAGCCCAGCCCTAAACCATGACAGGCTGGGAGTGGGGCGATCCTGTGCAAAGGGGCGATGCTCAAGGTCTGGTTGGTGATGGTGACCTGGACGTGCAGATGTGATGTATCTCCAGGGTACCATAAATAATCTAAAAAGCTTTTAAAAGAGCTGTAGGGAGCCAGAGGGTTTGGGGATTGAGGGGCCGCACGTCCTGGAATGAATTGACCTGAACACAGGTAGGGGATGCCCCGTCTGGGATGGGGGAGATGAGGGGAGTGGGAGTGGAGGGAAAGATTACTGTCCAATTAGTCTTACATTGAGAAGGATTCCTTAATCCTGACAAATTGACCCCATTCGCATACTCAAGCTGCCAAAAGGAGGTGAAAAAAATGGAGTCCCAGTAAAATTTCACGTGGATTTTTATCTGCGGGATCTCTCCCACCCATCACCAAACCTAGGACTGATCAGTATGATAAGTGTACATATATTTACTAAGGCAACACAGGCCATCGACATACGTCCAGAAAGGATAATAAATAGGATTGCCAGGCTGCAGGGGAGACCCACCTCCATCCTTCACCAGCTTCCCCCTCTCCTGGTGCGGCTGAGCCGACTGATAATGGTGACACTGTTTAATTATCTGTCCGACACATTTCTGCTGCGAGATGGGCAATTAGGCTAAAGGCTTAGAAGTGATCCTTGTTTTTTTCATCTCCTCACAACATTCTTTCCCCTTCGGTCTTGGTTGTCTTTTTGCATTGCTTCGGAGAACTATTATTTCATGCTTTTCAGGGTGTCAAATCCATTTCCAGAGTTTAATGAGTGGGTTGGAAACCACACTAATGACATTGGTCTGCTGGAGAGGATGGCAACGGAGCATCACCATGGGGGAAAAGAAACGACCTCCCGCTACTCTGGGCTGAGCTTTACACCCAGACGATGGCTGATGCGAAGCTGCTTGTAGCATCCTGAAATATCAAGTCAACTGGAAGCCAAAGGAGTGATGCAATTAGCAAGTAAGCAGCTGATGGGCCACTGAGCACACCCTCTACTGCTCCGGTGTGTGTTTCCCTTGGATATTTTTCATCACCAGCCAGATGAGCCCTTGCTACTTCACCAAGAAAATTTTTAAAAGCTATAAATTTTCCTGAGCGTGGGACTGAGGAAGGGACGTGATTACTCATATCGGAGCTGGCAATTAATAACGGGGACGTGACAAATTACACACTCACCCGCAATAGCGTACTGTACCTTGAGAATATTTAATTAAACCTCAGTGGGGACCTTGAGCATGGAGCTGTGAAGTCCTGGTTTTGATGTTCAGCTCAAAGCTCCTCCTGTGGACACGGTGAAGGGAGGACAGAGAGATGGGCGTCCTTGGGGACAGGGTTGGCACCTGGGGACATTGCTATGGGGATACCCGCTGGGTCCAACCTGCTCGTGGGGGCTTCCCTCTCCATCCTCTCAGGATGGGGCATGGCATGGAGGAGGGTGAGCTGGGCCCCCATGGGCCTGTGATGCTGATGCTGATAGTGGTGAAGCCCCCTCGTCAGCGTTCATGAAAATTAGTGCTTGGATCTATGGTTGCAGATGGGCTGGAAGCTGTTGCAAATCCTTTTTCTTCCAGCTACAGGCAATGAAAAAAATCACCATGGAGGATAAAAAGTGGGGGAGACTCGGTGGGATCCTGCACCAGATCCCCCATCTCTGCCTGTGCTGCATCTGCTGGGTCACAGAGCTGGGTTTTAGCATAAGCCGAGGATGATGGTGTTGTGTAGTCCCAGCTGGGCTTCTCTTGGGGTGCTCGGTGGAGGCCACCCAAATTTAGTGTCCCTGGAGTGCTACAGACCTGCAAAAACATTTCCCTATCTGCCCAGCTGGTGGCCAGTCCCAAACTGGGGTGCGATGAGCTGGGGAGGTCTCTGCTGCCTGGCTCCTCAGGGTATTTCTGTCTGCCAGCTGCTGAAATAGCGTGGTAGGACCTGGTTTTGAATGATTCAGGTGGCATAAGTGGTCTCCTGAGTCTAAAAGGGGAATAATTTTAAAAAGCAGCGTAAAATGTACTCAGCGGCCATGGCCATGCAGACGCTTTCTCTTTGAGAAGGTGACCAAGGGTGGCCTTCACCAGTGACAATCCTGCTATGGATGTGGACCGGGCAGACGTGGCCTCCTCAGAGACAAGAAGAACCTAAGACCAAGAAGGCCTCTGCAAAGGTCTTCAAAGACCCCCAGAGACCCTAAACGGCAGTTCAGGCTTTGTTCCTCATCTCCCATGGGGATTTTCATGGTGTTTGGGGCTGCCTTGGATTTGGGCGTGGTGATGAGTGCAGCACCCAGCAACTTTCCTGCAATCAACCTGGTCTTATGGTTTATGGTGAACTCTTCCTAAGAGAGGTTTGATGATGATTTCTGAGCAAGGAGTAACAACGGAGCTAATTACAGTGTTGAAATACTCCTGTCTCCTGCATGCAGAAAAGGTGCTGGGGGGGAAGCAGAGGCCAGCGATCAGCAGGATTATAAATAACTCGCCGTGGGGACCTTCCACCTTCCTTTCTGTGTCTCAGTCATAAATAGTTTGCTTTGGGAAGCACCAGCGCATTAGTGAGAGCTGTAAAGCATCAAGGGCTTTGGCTTGGCGCTGCTGACTGAAACCCCAGCAGAAACCCGGGGAGAAAAATGAATCCTATTTTCTTTTATGAACCACAGTGATTCGGTGGCTTAAAAAGAGTTTTAGGAGACTCAAAAACTAAAGTCCAGCAAGGACAGACCTGTCCCTGAGTTGTTCAAATGAAGGTGATGCAGAGCATGTCCCAGCACAGCAATCCATGAAACCATCCCGGGTGTTGTCCCACGTTGCACGGTGGCACAGGCAGGGACCTGCCAGTGATGCTGTGGCCTTGGGCACTCTGTCCTTGGTGGCACTGCGAGGAAGAGGTGGGTTCAGAAGGGCAACAGAGTGGTTTCATGGGTGCTATTGGAGAGCTCTTCCCCAAGGATAAACTTGAGAGAAAGATGCGATGTGCAGGTGAAAAGAGAAGGTGTTGGACTTGCATGGAGATGGGCTGCAGTCAGCCCAGCAATGCCAACTCTTTAATGGGGAACAAATGCTGCCCCAAAAGGGTGGCTGGGGACCTGGGTCAGCCACTGCTTGGAGAACTTTTCTGCCTCTGCGCATCCATGGTGGTGTCTCCAAGCCTCCTCCAAGTCTTTCCTTGACCTTCCTTGGCCAACGTCTTCATTCTTCAGCCCAAATTGCACCAAGAGTTCCCATTTATGAGGTCTTGAGGAGAGCGTGGTGGCAGCCAGCAGGCTGGAGAGCCCCGACTGGTCTCCTGGGTCCTTGATAGCTGTCACCTTTGTCCATGTATAGCACAAACTGGTAGGGTAGGAGGTGGTGTTGGACAGAGGGCTACCACCTAGGTGGGGAAGGGAGAGTTTGCTGCCAAAAGCAGTGGTGTGACTCAGAAGAGCACACAATCATGTACTTCCCACAGGAACATCTCTAGCACCATGAATCAAAGTCATGAACAACCCCAAAGGCAACCATCCCCCCCAAAGCTTCCCAAATCTGGGCTGGGGCAGAGTCCTGACTCTTCTCCCTCTGCTTTGCACCCAAGTAGGGTGAGCTTTACCCCACCACCAGAGAACCCTGAACAACCATGGGCAGGGCAGCAGAGGTGGTACCTGAGCAAAATGCTGCAGCCAGAACGCTTTGCAGGAGAAAATGCAGAGGAGGGAGGCGATAACATCTGGTAAATGATCTGCCTGTTATTGCTGTTTTTATTGTTATTTAATGGTTGGCGTATAAAACCTCAACAAGCTTCCTCAAGGTTGCGATGAAACCTTCTGAGGATCGAAGCAAGGGCTGCTCTGAAACTGCTGCATGGGAGGTGGAGCGTGGAGAGCCCCTGACTTTCGACTTCTCAAAGGCATTTTCTGAGTCACCTCCCCAGGGGACCTCTCTGCTGATGACAGAGGAGCTGAGGGAGATGTCATCTCCACAGGGACCCTTCACCAGGGTAGAAAGGTGCCTCTCAGCAGCCCCCAAATACCTTTCGTGCTGGGCTTAGAATAGAGGGTTTTGCAAAAAAAAAATTCACCCTGTGAAACTTGGAGATGATTTTAGGGATGAGCAAGCCTGATGTGATCATGCTCAGAGTTATTATTAACTTCAGAGCTGCTGGAATTGCTCGACTCTGGTGATGCACCAAGGGCGTGAGACCAACTGGCCTGGGAGCAAAGCCAGGTCTGGTTGCCAGTATCCGTCCTCACCTGGAGGCTGCTGCACACGGGGAATGGGAGCAGAGAGGGCCACCTCCCTGTGCTGGCCTTTGGGGACACACGGTTGTCCCCGGTGCCTTGCTCTGGGCTGAGGGAATAATATGATTTTTGGCAGCCCTGCTCCTCTGCCAGCCACGATCACCTCTCCAGGCTGAAGGATTCTCCTTGGCATCTTCTCCTTGGGCTACTATAAGGAGAAATCCATGAAATAGCCATTTCTGTGAGAGTGTCCTGGTTTGAGCTAAACAGAACTCATTTTCTATTTAGTGATTCTACTTTTCAGCTCAGTCTCTTCTCAGTGGCTGAACTTGCTGAAACCAGCAACATGGTTTTCCAGACAGTGTGCACTGCTGCAAGTGATCATCACAAGGCCACTGTCTCATCATGAGCCTACTGGGGGGAAGCAGACCCAAACCTGCCCAACGAGGTATTCCATCCCACATACCTCATACTCAGTATAAAGCCAAAGGATCGCGAGGGTCTTGACCCTTCCATCTTGGACCCTTCCTCCCCTCTCGACCCCTTCAATGGCCCAAGTCCCAGCAGACCCTGCTGCTTCGGCTGCCTCTGATCCTGATCCCCGTGTTCCTGCATCGGCTCCCACTGCAGCTGGGTCCACACTGGGACTTTTCCAGTGCTCCCAGAGCCTCTGGTGACGTCATTGTCAATGAGGGAGGATTTTATATTGGTTTTGTATCTATATTTGTACATATCTGTATATATTTCATTATTTTCCTATTTACATTATTATCCTGTATAGTATTAGTATAATTGTTTCATTAAACTTGTTAGTTTTCTTTTCCAACCTATAAAGTCTCTCTTCCTTATTCTCTTTTCTCTTCCCTTCTAGGGAGGGGAGAGGGGTTCATAGAGAGCATCTATCCAGGATTTAGTGGCCAGCCCAGCCTTAAACCACAAGAGAGAGGAATCTGTCCATCCCTCTTTGCCCAAGGTTGTTCCACCCATCTACCCTCTGAGGTGCCATCAAGGTGTAGGTTCCTGTTCGAAGCAACCATCTCCATCATCTCTCTTGAGGAAGCATCTCCCTCCCCTCCAGCACCAACCCACTCTGGTCCTTGATGTCTCTCCAGAGCAACCCACCCACACCTTGCCATGGTCTGCACTGTCCCTAGAGCTGGAAGGAATCACTCAGTCCTGGAGACCCCAGGACATGGTCCCTGGAGGCAGTTCCCTGAGTTGTTTGCCACTGGCAGAAGTGACAATGCAGCCGTGGTGGTTCTTGTTTGCTGGTCTGAAGCCTGCAAGAGATTAGGAGAAAACAGATGGCTCCTAATTGGCAGCGCCAGCTTACTTCCTGCTCTCCAGATAAACCATTAAATTAAGGTTTAAATCAAACTTTGTACAAGTTAGAAGGCAGCTTGTAATTATTTCGAAATCTAGACAGACTTAAAGGCCTGGATTAAGGCCCTGTTTACTGTAAAGGATGAAAAACACATGCTCTTTCCTGCAAGGCTGAGCAGCAAGGGGTTGAAGTGCTGGAGATGGAGCCAGCAAACTCCTCAGCCTCTGACGTCCAATGTTTTTGGGGGAAAAGGAAGAGGTTGTGGAGTTTGGCCATGCTTTTATGTGGTTTTAGACCTGTGGGATCAACTGCCATGGGGCTACCATGCAGCTGGCTAGGGGACATGCCAACACAAGCAGGAGATGCTGGAGACCCATGGGGAGCAAGAGCTCGGTGGTGGCCAGGGAGCGGTTCGGGGCTGATCAGAGACATGGGATATTTTTAACTGAAGCTGACTTCAATTATATGCAGCTCAATTAAGATAAGCAAAAATAAATGAGCTGGCCATCAGCTGAGGCTGCTTAAAAAAGGAGTGACGCCTCTGGAGCTCTTTGTTGTCAGTCAAGAGTGGGGCTCCTTTTTCTCTTCCAGGCAACAAGGAGCAACATAGCACTGGAAAACACCAATACCTTCAAAATAGTCTCCAGGAGGTGAGGTTTTGTTGGTTTTCCTAGAAAAACTGCCATGCCTGCAACTCTGGCCGAGCAACGTGTGGAACTTCTCCCTTTCTAAGCCCATTCAAGCAGGGAAAACGCCCTCCCCTCCACCCCAAAACCACTGGGGAGCTGCTATCTTTTCCTAAAGTTTTGTTTTGCGTGCCAAAATTTAACTTCAGCGGGAACTTCCTTGGCTTGTTACTACTACAAGCAATGCATAAACATCCATAAACCTGCAAAAAGGGGAAATACCTGGAGAATATTGAGGCTCGTGAAGGATAAAGACCCATCCTCAAGGTATTAAGGCAACCAACTCACCCAGAGTCAAGATGATGCTTTTTAGGAACTGGGCCCAAAAATCTTGTCCAGGGTCTCACTGAAAGTCTGTGGCCCAGCTTCTTATCCAGTGGCAAGGTCTTAGGTGCTCATAAAGCGCAGGAGATGTTGAGAACAGCGAGTTATGGGGAATAAACACTATCCTTCTCTACTTTAAGTTTTGTAGCTTATGGTTAAATGCCAAGACTAAAAGGAGCGTTTTGCAAATGTAAACGCTTTATTTCTGACAAAAAATTGGTTTACTGGAGTATGGCATGAAATTTTAACCCTGATTATTGCATGCTTGGCTACATCTGCTATCCAACAGCATTTAAAAAGTTATAGATGCTGTGACTTGTGCACCATAGACTGCTCCTCCCTCCAACCAAGCAGGTTTAGCTGCCTCTCCTGCCTCAAGTTTTACTCTCTGTAATGCTCAATAATAATAATTGATAATGATTCCTCTAATTCCAGATGCTTCACAAGCAGAGGGGAGATGTGAGGGGCAGAGAAGTGAAGCACCTTGTGCACGGCTGAGGTGACTTAAGGGGAGTTGCCTCCCAGGGCTGCTTTCTCCTTTCCCCAGAATTGGGTTTAAGGGATCTGAATCCATAACACAGCGCGGCATGGGAAGAGGAGAAGTTGGGGTGGGCTGTGATCCTGCACCACACCCAGAAGAGGTTTCCCATGGGAGGTGACACCATGGGCAAAGACCTCCCGACCTTGCAGCACCTCACATACACCCCATACTCCTGTCATCTGTTCCATCCTTCCTCCCCTCTTGCACCTTCATGAGCTTTCATAGAATTGTTTGGTTGGAAAAGACCCTTAAGGTGAGCAAGTCCAACCATAACCTAACTCTACCAAATCTGGAGCTAAACCATGTCCCTTAGTACCACATCAATGCATCTTTTGAACACCTTCAGGGATGGTGTTCCAGTATTTAATCATACTCTCAGTGAAATAGTTTCTTCTAATGTCCAACCTAGACCACCCCTCACGCAGCTTTAGGCCATTTCCTCTTGTCCTATCACCTGTCACTAGGGAAAAGAGACCCAAACCCAACTCACTACAACCTCCTTTCAGGGAACTGTAGAAAGCAAAAAAGTCTCCCCTTACCTCTTCTTCTCCAGTTGAACCCCCCCCAGCTCCCTCAGCTGCTCCAAATCATTCAGGTGCTCCAGACCCCTCCCCAGCTCCGTTGCCCTTCTCTGGCCATGTTCCAGCCCCTCAATGTCCTTCTGGGAGTGAGGGGCCCAAAACTGAACACAGGATTTGAGGGGCGCCCTCAGCAGTGCTCAGCACAGGGGAAGGATCCCTGCCCTGCTCCTGCTGCCCACTCCATTGGTGATACAAGCCAGGATGGCGTTGACCTCTTGGCCACCTGGGCACTCTGCTGGCTCCTGTTCAGTTGTTGTAAAACCAACACCCCCAGGTCCTTCTCCTCCAGGTGCTCTCCAGCCACTCCTCCCCATGCCTGCAGCATTCATGGGGTTGTTGTGACCCAAGTGCAGGACCCGGCACTTGGCCTTGTTGAACCTCATCCAATTGGCCTCAGCTCACGGATCCAGTCTGTCTAGGTCCCTCTGCAGAGCCTTCCTTGCCAGTTTCCAGTCAGCTGGGACCTCCCCAGTCATCCATGACTGCTGATAAATGAAGGAAAGTGGCTTAATGAGCACTTATACCAACCCTCTCACTACCTTTGGGTGGATCCCATCCGGCCCCATGGACTTGTGGATGTCTAAACAGTGGAGCAGGTCACTAACCATCTCATCTTGGATTTTGGGGCTTCATGCTGCTCCCCATCCCTGCCTTCCAGCTCAAGGGACTGAGCACCCAGCAAACGACTGCTCCTACAACTGAAGACTGAGGCAAAGCAAGCATTAAATACCTCAGCCTTTTCCTCATCTTTGGTCACTATGTTTCCCCCCTGCATCCCTAGATTTCCTCCTAGAGCAGCTTAGCTGAGCCCTGTTTATTTGGCATCCCTGGCTGACAGCTTGCTGCAGCGCTAATCACCGCTTCGAAATGGCAATTAGATTTGTTGTTTGTGTGCATAGTACAAGCAGCCAGATTTGCCGTCCTCTACAGCTTTGCATGCAGAAGCTGCTGCTCTGCTTCATCTTCTTTAGCAGCGCCGTATGCCACACAGCGTGGGGAAAGAGGTGCAATCACGACAAAATTTAAAGATGCTTTCCTGGGAAAGGTAACGACCCCCTGAAAAGGGTCATATTGGGCTCCCCTCCTCTGCAGCATCCACCAGCCTAGAGGGAGGTGGAGAGCTCAGATGTGAATCGCAGCAGTGCTGGCCCAGACCCTGAGAGCTGATTTATTATTTATAGTGAAAATAGGAACTGGAGGGGGAGTATGGGGGGATTGGACTAGATGGTCTCTAAGGTCCCTTCCAACCCAAACCATGCTATGATTCTATAATAAGTGATGCTAAGGTGTCGCCTTGGTGCCTACCCATGACATGATGACAGCAGTGGGAGCTTCTGTGCCAACACCTGTGACCTTGGACCCCATAGGGTCTCTTCTATCAGGGAGGGGAAAATTTGGTCTCTGCATCCAGAGATGTCCCAGAGCTCTCTCCAGCAAGGAAAAGACACAGTGCTGCATTTACCTTGCTTGGAGGACCTTGCTGAGGCTGGAGCAGGGCATATTGCTCTCAGCGTGGGTTTGGCATCCCCCACCAAGGGTTTTAGGGACTCCTTGAAGCTCAGTATGGTGCTCTGGGTCTGGCCAAGTGGTTTATGGTGTTTCTAGAGCTGCATTTTTCAAGTTTTTCCCCATATTGTGCAGATTGAAGGGAGAGAAAGAGTGCTACTGACTTGGCGGCCAGCCCTCTGGAAAAAGTGTCTGAGAGGAGAAAATAAAGCATCTACCATAACTCTTGGGATGAAAAAGAAATCAGCAATGCTGGATGTGAGGTAATATGGAAATAATGATAGCACTCACTGAGAGACAACCAGGAACATGATCGTTGCCTACAGAGAAGGAAGGGAGATGGGTTTGTGTCCTAGAGGCTGTGTCACCTTCGGGGGCTTGGCACCCTGGCACAGAGCAGAGGTTTTCCCCGGCTGTGACGAATTGCTCTGCAGCCCCATGCCACCCCCTGAGCCCCATTTCCAGCCCCTCCAGCCATCACTAATCTTAGCTCAGGCTGAGCTGAAATTAAAAAAAAAAAGAAGGGTTTGATGGAAACTACTCTAAAATCTCATGAATAACCCATACAGGGACCGTATTAACCTCTCAGCATGAACAATGGCTATTGCTAATTAAACCTTTTTTTAGAGCAAATGGCTCCCAGCGGGGTGAGTGCCAAAACCACGTGCCCTGCCTCCTTCCAGATGATGTCTGAGCCTCTCAGAGCCACTGCGAGCCAGCCAAGCATCCTTCGATGGAGGTGGGAGAGGGACATGTTGCAAGGCCTGTGCAGCAATCTGGTATCAGCAGTCGTGCCACCTCGGAGGAAAGCAACTTCCTGAGTGCTCCCTGCTAACCCCAGCCAATGCTGACTTCCCAAAAATCAATTTAACAGTGAAAGTACAGTTGTGCAGGAGATCTCAGTTGTGCAGATGGAGGGAGGGGATTCTGCCCCTCTGCTCTGCTCTGCTCAGACCCCACCTGCAGGGCTGCATCCAGCCTTGGAGTCCCCAGCACTAAAAGGACATGGAAGTGCTGGAGCGGGGCCAAAGGAGACCACAAAGATGATCCAAGGGCTGCAGCAGCTCTGCTATGGGGACAGCTGAGAGAGTTGGGGTTGTTCAGCCTGGAGAAGAGAAGACTGTGGGGGTCCTTATAGCGACCTTCCAAGGACCTGAAAAGTGCCTATAAGAAATCTGAGGAAGAGCTGTTCACTGGGGCACGGAGTGACAGGACGAGGGGGAATGGTTTTAAACTGGAAAAGGGGAGATTTAGGTTGGATATGAGGAAAAAGCTCTTCACCATGAGGTGGTAGATCAGTGGCACAGGTTGCCCAGTGAGGTGGTGCAGGCCTCATCCCTGGAGATATCCGAGGTCAGGCTTGATGGGGCTGTGAGCAACCTGATCTGGTACCAATGTCCCTGCTGCGTGCAGGGGTTGGACTGGATGAGCTTTAAAGGTCCCTTCCAACCCAATACATTCTGTGATTCTATAATTCTATGATTCTATGATTCTATGATTCTATGATTCTATGATTCTATGATTCTATGATTCTATGATTCTATGATTCTATGATTCTATGATTCTATGATTCTATGATTCTATGATTCTATGATTCTATGATTCTATGATTCTATGATTCTATGATTCTATGATTCTATGATTCTATGATTCTATGATTCTATGATTCTATGATTCTATGATCTAGATCAAAATGGGCAGGGTGTAGCAAGAGGACATGGTTTAGGGCGCATGGTGGTGTTGGGTTGATGATTGGTCTCTATGATCTTATAGGTCTTTCCCGCCCTTCATGATTCTGTGATTCTGTGAAAGGGTGACAAAAAACATTGGGAGAAAACAGCAAGGGGACATGGGGACACTGGATGTGGTCCTGGGCTACCTAATCTAGGTGGCCTTGCTTGAGCAGGTGACCTCCAGAAGTACCTACCAACCTCAGCTGTGATTCTGTGATGTTGGAAACTGCAGCTCCATACTAGGAGGCAAAATCTGGGCATCCCCAAGTGGGAGCCTCTGCTTGAACTTGGGTTCAGATCCGTGAGAAGGCTAAATCCTCCTCCCTCCTTATCTCTATTATAATAATCTTAATCCTTATAGGGCAACCAGGTAGCACTGTATATCCCATCTACATCACAGAATCACAGAATCACTGAACATTAGG
>NW_010169143.1:0-1020 GCF_000695765.1 Mesitornis unicolor
CCAGCACTAAACAGCTGGAATTCCCGACCCTCCTCCCCGTGCGATTAAGCATCGATCGCAATTGGCGTTCGGCAGGGTATGACATGTGTGTAACTTTAAACCCCCGGATAAAAATAGCTCCGATTCAAGCATGATCGGTAGTCATTTCCTATTTGCTTAAAAACAAGGTGAAAAATAGACGAAGAGCAGCTTTGTAGAGAGAAAGGCGCAGGCTGAACGGCAAACAGAAGTTTCCTTCGATAAGCAACCCTCACGCCGCAAACGGGAGCGGTGCCGCTGCCTCCCCCCCCCTTTCCAAAAAAAACAAGAAATCCAAGTAAGTTTATCTCTCTCGGGAAACTAAATCAGACCCGTTTCTCGACCCCTTCGACACCACCAAGTCAGAGCCGCAAGCCCCCCGAGTCCTGCTAAGGGAGGTCAGGCACGTTCAGTCGACGCAGCCCAAAAAAACATTTCAGCCACTCTTGTCATTTCTCCCCCCTTGTCGGCACGCACCGCCACCTTGTAAACAAAAAAAACTATTAATAAAACGATCCCAGCACCAAATTCCCAATGATTATTTTGCGACGCCACCCACACTCCAGACAGAGAGAGAGAAAAAGGATTTGCCACCCTGTAAAGGGCTAAGAATAAAAATAAGGAGGAAAAATATAAACAGATCTATTGCAGAAAGGAAAGGGGGGGGGGTTAATAAAAATAATAAAGCCCAACCTAACCTAGAGCGTTACATAAACGAGACCTCTTGCGAGATGGGCTACGGGGCCTCAGTGCCCTTCGCCCACCTCCCCATCACCCACCATGGGTCTGCTGCAAGCCCCCCCCAATTAAATCTCTAAGCTGGCAGCAGAAGCTTCGTGAACCACAGGCTGAAATCGGGGAGTAAATAATAATAAACACCACAAAAGCCTTTCTTTGGGCTGTGGCTGCTGGAGCTGCTCTCCCCTTCCTTGCCCTCCCCCGGCGGCTGGGCCGCAGGCCAGGGCAGGCAAAGGGGGGGGGCAGTTGAGGGCACCCAGGCTG
>NW_010169144.1:0-2732 GCF_000695765.1 Mesitornis unicolor
GACTTAACATGAATTCAGGAATACAGCAGGCCAGCAGAAGGGGACAAGATATAGAACAGCATTGCAACCTGGTGGCTTGAAGTGCCACGTACTGTTATGAGTTCAGGAAGTGGGGAAGCCATCACACATGCATGAGGCTCTGCCAGGGAGCACTGGGGGCATCATCAGGCTCTGCCAGGGAGCACTGGGTTTATAGTACCAGTGCATCAACATAGAAGACGATAGACAACTTCATCACCGAAGAAGGGGATTCCGCTCTGAACTTACTCATTGACTTGAATCACTCGTGGTGCTTCTGAAACTTCAGTTTTTAGTATCTTAACTGTGAATATGCTGTGACTAAAAGAAGAAGTTTAAATCAGCAGAGAAATGATAAGGAAGACCAATACATTCAAAATATTTTTAGCTTCCACTTCTGTTCAAAACATAGTTGAATCTGTCAACATCCCTAAGCATATACTCTATCAGATACAAACTTTTAAAGAGATGTTTATTTAGCACTTATTTTGATTTTTTCCTCAGACATTTAGATGGAATGAAGCCAAGTGCTTTCGCTTGAAGGAAAGTATTTGATAAACTGCTGATAGCTTTTGTATGTACATGTTCATCTTATTGAAGGACTGAATCCTTCTGGCTTAAAGCATTGGGTCATGTACTGCTAAAATACACCAAAACGAAAGCCTAGGTATCTAGACGTTACTAAAGCCCTTTCCCCTCCTAAAAGCCACAAGCTATATATTCCTTCTTCATTCCTCCCACATACCATTCTATGCCAAACGTTATTCAAAATATTTCTCACCTTCTGCTGGAGTGAGTATTTAGTTTCGTGCTTGCAACACTCTGATGCTTCAGCCCGAGTTTTACAAGTCTGTAAGCTTCTTTAGAATTAGAAATCTGAACCCACTGCAGATCTTTGGGAAGAACAGACAGGATAATCTTGTAAATATCATTATCAAAAAGAAAGATTAGGGAATAATGTATTCACACAAACAACAACACGTTTGCCTGAGATATACAAAGTTTTTACTAAGCCTGCTTCAGACAGAAATTATACGATGACAAACAAGATCAAGATTCCTTCTTTCATGGGAAAGGAAGGACAAGTGTATCACGTCGTTTCGTCTTCTTAGCCCACTAAAATGTGTTCCAATCAATTTAAGTGAGCAACCTTTGTCTAAGCACTGAAAAGCCAAAAGTTAGGGTCTAATGCGAGTACGAAAGCCCTATGTTCATATTCCTCAAGGCAGAATTCTACATGGACAACATCTCTGCCTTAGCCTTTGACCTTGGGAGGGCAGGGCAGAGGGAAAGGGCACATCTTTCGGGGCCACGAGCTGAAAGAGATCAGGGAAGGATTTTGTCTGCAATGACAACTGTATGTCATCTTGGTACCCGCTACAGTAAATACCTGCAACCCTAACAGTAGAACTTATAAATATGAACATTATGGCCTCAAACTAGGTCACGAAAATTGTACTGGCAAAAATACCAGCTATGACCTAGGAAAACAAACAAAAATCCACCACACCACCACCACAAACAAAAACAAAAACCACCCAAGAAAATAATTAACTGTTTTTCCTCAATAACATCAGGAACAGCCTTGTACTTCTAAGTTTTAAGAAAAAAGACTATGCTGAAGCATAGTTGAAAGCCGACTATTTCCTACTTCATACATTTCCTAGTCTTTGAAGTGAAGGAGTTGGGTTTATTGTCCAAATCAGCTTTTTGAATCTATACTTTGGCATATGAAAGTTCAAAGCCACAGGCCAAACACATACAAAAGAGCATTTGATCTAGAATTGATGCCTTGAATGTCCAAAGAACCTGTAAAAAATCAGACAGGTTTCAAAACCTAATTTTTTCCACGGCCAGAAATAAACATTGAACTATTATTTTGAGTTATGTTAACTTCCTGCCCTCCCAACCCAAAACAAATTACAACACAGGTTTGATTAAACTCGAATAATGCAAAGTGCAATGTTTAGTCAGACTGAACTGTTATAGATGTTGGGGATCCATGTTGCTATAAAGAAGACCAGGGTGTGAGGAAAAGCAGTACTTTTTATTAGACCAAAAGACATAATTGGGAAATACATATTTTTGAAAATGCAAGCCTTTTTTTTTTCTTTTTAAGAGAGAAGATTTGCAGAAACCTTAAGGAGGGTTTATGCACTCAGAAGCACAACTGTTGTCTCCTAACTGCAGCAGTATAATAAAGGATATTCCTTGTTCTTAGACTGCTTTTTTTGTGAGAGCACCATTACTTAGTAGATGGTGTCTTTATATTTTATCCTATTTGATGTTGTTCATCAGAAGGGGCTCTAATGCTTTTAATTAGGAGAATCTTGATTGAAAATTGTAGTGGGGGTGTTTGTGTGTGTGTACTTCAAGATAACTTGATTTTTTTTTAACATTAAACATTCTGTTTCAATTAGGCATTTGAATCAGCAATCTGAACGAAGTCAGAGCACTGACAACTTTATGCAAACAGTATACCATGAGCAAGATTATTTGTTGGATTTTTAAAATGTAACTCTTCTCCCTTTCTCCTCTTCTCACAAGATTTCCAATAGATGTCATCTTTTAATTAATTTTAACAAGTCATTATTCTCTCTGGTGTGGAAGTGCTGTTTCATTTACTGGTAAATGCAAGCCAGCTGAGAGGATGCTGTTCAAGCAGTGTGCTGCTGTAGCCTAATGCAAGACTTGAGATGCTGGCGATGAACAGC
>NW_010169145.1:0-824 GCF_000695765.1 Mesitornis unicolor
AACATCTCTGAAACTTGGCTGTAACGTTCAGTTTATTTTCTGTTTTTAAACTGCTTGTTGTTAGATTTCAGGTTATTCCAGATGCTTTCAGTGACAGAATCATGCACTGCCCCACCAGATATTTTGTTTGCATTTCCTCCTCCATTCTGAACATCTCTGAAACTTGGCTGTAACGTTCAGTTTATTTTCTGTTTTTAAACTGCTTGTTGTTAGATTTCAGGTTATTCCAGATGCTTTCAGTGACAGAATCATGCACTGCCCCACCAGATATTTTGTTTGCATTTCCTCCTCCATTCTGCAATTCTCAAGACTTAGCAGCAAAGGCACAATAATCATATCTATGGAATGCATTACTATTATTTTAGCAGCATACTGCTTAACAGTAGCATTCTTCTGTAGTCTTCTCCTTTTTTTTGTCTAAAGACAGGTCATATTGAAATACCACAAAAATACACATAACGTTTGTTAGGATAGGAGAAAAAAATCAGATGTCAGTATAACATTGCTAATTTTTTGGGCAGCATTCCTTTTTCATGTAAGTATTTGTTTTATGAAAAGAAATAAATACATATTTACAACGTGTATTAATAATCTAGGTTCTTTTGTGAATTTTGCATGTTTAGAACCGGCAGAAAACCCAGCTTTGAATTGTTTTAAACCTGTGAATAGGCATCTGAAAAGATGGATTGCTATCTCAGATTAATCTACACACATTTTTGTGGCTAAGACAACACCTATCTACTATAGGGAAATGTTTTGTCAGGCACTGAAGACCATTTCAGGAACAGTGAATTAATTTCAATGTAAAGAGTTATCTACTAGAT
>NW_010169146.1:0-299 GCF_000695765.1 Mesitornis unicolor
AGGGTGGTTGAAATTCCCCTTGAGGACCAGGACTTGTGAACAGGAAGCTGCTGCTATCTGTTTATAGAGGGCCTCATCCACTCAGTCTTCCTGATCAAGTGGCCTGTAGCAGACCCCCACTATGATGTCTCCTTCCCCTGCCTTCCCTTTAACCCTGACCCATAAGCTCTTTGTAAGCGACTCACCCTGCCCCAGGTGGAGCTCCATGGTTAATGTAGAGAGCAACACCCCCTCCCCTTCTCCCCTGCCTGTCTTTCCTAAAGAGTTTATATCCCTCTATTCCTATGCTCCAGTTGTGA
>NW_010169146.1:509-6475 GCF_000695765.1 Mesitornis unicolor
CATCAATTACTGTCATTGGCATCAAAGTGGGATGGATTGAGGATCCCCTCCCCCTGCAACTCTAGTTTAAAGCCCTCTTGACTAAATTGGAAAGCCAATGACCAAACAAGCTCTTTTCCTTCTCTGAAAGGTTGACCCCATCAGCCCCCAGAAGACCTGATCTCTCAAACTGAGTCCCATGGCTTATGTAGCCAAAGTCCCATCCCTGACACCACTCCCTTAACCACTTATTGATTTTCCTTATCCAATCTGCCTTTTCAAACCCCTTCCCTTTGACCGGGAGGATTGATGAAAAGATTACCTGTGCTCCCGAGCCCTTCACCACCACTCCAAGTGCCCTGTAGTCCTTCTTGACGGTCTTCAGATTACTTGTAGCTGTGTCACTTGTGCCCACATGAAACAGCAGCAGCGGGTAGTAATCAGTGGAATGTACAAGGTCTGGCAACCTACCTGCAACATTCCTGATGTGGGCCCCCAGCAAGCAGCAGACTTCTCTCGACAGGGAGTCAGGATGGCAAATGGGTGCCTCTGTACTCTTCAGCAAAGAGTCACCTGCTACTATGACCTGACGCTTTTTCTTGGTGGTACTAGTTGTTATATGACATGAACGTGGTGTGGCTGCCTTGCTTGGACCTGAAGACTTACCTAAAGACTTACCTGATAGTTTCTTTCTTCACCTCAGTCTACAGAGCCGTGAATCAGTTCTGCAGGGGCACCTCAGGCTTTGAGGGAGTTTTCTTCTTTCTACTACCTCTTCCCCAGACAGTTTGCCATTGGTGGTTTCCCCTCTATCTGGTTGTTCTTGTCCAGGAGATTGGGTCAGCGCGGTCATAGACTGTGGGTTCAGTGCATAGTGCACCGGAATCCAGCTGTCCTTTTCTGCCTCCCTGATGCTGCACAGCTTTTTGACTATCTCCTGCAGCTCTGCCACCTGCTGCAGGAGGTCCTCCACCTGGGTGCACCTTTTGCATGAAAAGTTGCTGCCCACTACTGCCCTAGGAGAAAGGTCTGGGCACTTGCCACAGACTGGAGTCTGCACAGCAGCTTCTCCCTTTGGCAGATCTGTCTGGGTAGAGGCATCAATCAGCACTGGGGTGGATGGTGCATGGTGCATGTACCCCCACCAGAGTTGCAGCCTTTGCCCAGCATTGAGTACTCACCATTCTGCCTCGAGAAACAGTGGGGATGAGCCCTCCTCTCTTCTGGAGCTGGCAAAACTTCAGCCGTTTAAAACCCCCCGCCATTGCTCTGGCAACGCCCATGCCTTGTCAGCCCCTCTCTCTAGAGAGTTGACAAGAACAAAGATTGAGTTTATTTGAGCAGTGGACTAGCATGGCAAATATTCATTTGTCTTTAAAGAAAAAGTATTTAAACTCCACGGAGGTGGTTGCACTTGACACTGAAATCACCCAGGCAACTGCGGTTGCATGGCCTTTTCTTCATAAATGCCAATTATTTTCAAGGTTTGTCACACAGCAATGAATAAACTTTTAACATTTTGATCAGAATTATTGTTAAA
This sequence comes from Mesitornis unicolor, assembly GCF_000695765.1. Classification (NCBI taxonomy): domain Eukaryota; kingdom Metazoa; phylum Chordata; class Aves; order Mesitornithiformes; family Mesitornithidae; genus Mesitornis; species Mesitornis unicolor. The sequence continues at coordinate 2,029 of NW_010169146.1, forward strand.
CAGAGAATCCTTTATGCTTTGTGTTATCTCTTATAGACACAAACCATTCATTTGTAGCTAACAGTGATGGTGAATAGCCTACAAAGAGAAGCACACATAGTAAGAGCCGCTTTATTTACCTTACAGTTCACTTATGGATCTGCTCAGGGTTAAAAAAAAAGGAATACAAAGGGGCCTGAGATCCAGAATTATCTCCTTTCTCTCCATCAGCTACTCAGCTAGTATGGGGATTTAGGGGATCCTCAGCTGGGGGGATTTAGGGAAATAACAGACTTTGATAAGATAGATCTTAGCTTCTGAAGCCCCATTTATCTTGCAGATAACTGTACCCTAAAAAGCAGTCAAACTCGACAGACAAAAACCTTAGTTTTCCCTCTGCTTGCTCCAGGTGGTCATCTGAAAGCTAACCACTAGCACCCAAGTAACAGTAGACATTGAGGACAGCTGGCAAATTAGGCCTTAGGATTCCTTTTGAAATAATGAGGGTATAACATTATGCCATAAATTTATTAAGAAGACAAAAGCTGTTCCCTATAGATGAGAATCATTTTCAGGATATCTCTAGCAATGATACTTAAAGGCTGAAATCCATGTGAGTAATTAAATTCAGCTTGGTTTATGAAACAATAAAAAGCAACTTACATTTTTCAAATTCTTTTGTCTTTAACACTAGGATGCTAATGACTTCACAAATTGCTTATTGTTTTTCAGAGATTGATTCTAATCTGCATGAGATTAATTTCAAGATTAAGACACCTAAAGGCAGATGTTCACAGGTCAATGGAGATCTGCTTAGTACAGTCAGTGGAGCTTCAGCTCTTCAGCAAACTAGTTACTGGGGACAGGCTTTAGTTACCTACATGCAGGCTTCTGGTGACGTTTAAAAGCCTCTAGGGCATATGAAACACTTGCAGAGGGTGGTGACTGTCATATGGGACCTGTGGCAGGCTCCACCATTTTTCAGCAGTACTTGAAAGTCAGATAGACAACACATGACATCATCTTAGATAGCTCTGGATACCTATGTGTGAACAAATGAGCTGTAAATCCCCATTGACCACAACAGGATCTGCATGTGAACATCTACATGTACATTGGCTTTTTTAATCTGGAGCTAACTCTCATGCAAGTTGGATCATTAAAGTTAATCAAGTAAGAAAATACTTAGTTTCCTAGTTAAAACTGCCCTTAGTTTCCCACTCAGCAGGGTGTCTTCTGAAATATAAAGAACAGCAGTTTAGTTTCCTTGGCTATATCTGTGCTCTTTTGGGAGTGCACAGCTCAAGTAAATTGAGATTGCATCAAATTGCTCAAGCTCATTGCATCTATGCTGTGTGTAGAGGTGGAGCAAGAGCAGGAGTCGATCTTTTCACCTTTTTCTGAGGCTCCTTCTACTTGTTCTCTAAGCAGATTAGAATATGAGTAAAATGTAGGTAGCTCAGACCATCTGAGCATTCATGATGAACTCAGGACCAAGCCAAAGAAAACACAGGAATCTAAGTATCACCACTGGTTTTTCAGTTCCTCACCCATAAAATAGAGATTCTGAGGGTCTGGCTTTTTAATTGCAACAGCTTTGTATTATGTGTTTGAGCAACATCAAGTGAGAAAAGCCCCAAGCACTGCTATAAAACTTCCTCCCCTATCCTATAGATGAATCAGGCTCACAAGTTCTACTAGCTGTATAGTGAGCTGCTCTTTGTGCTTTCATATACAATATATTCAAATCCCTGGGGTTTTTCTGGTTTATGACAGCTGATTCCTCCATGGTGAGTGCTGCCTCTTCTCAGGCCAAAGAGCATTCTCAAACAGCCAGTCACCTTTTACCCAGCAGATGTGTCCAAACAAGATGGAACTCCCTCCTTATTTTTACATCAGTGACTCTCCCTTTTAACACATCTTTTTGCTTTTTGTCTCTTTTCTGATATACTTTTGCCAGTTGACAACATTAAGCTGATAGTAACATTTCATTTCAAAGGGCAGATGTCTTTCTGTGCCAGCTTATTCAAAGGTCTGTGTTTGTAACATATGCAATAGAATGAAGTACAACCGTATTTCGAACTGCTTTGTACTTATGTGTGTGTCTATAGAAAGATCACCTTGCCTCTGCATTTCTGTAATACAATACATAAATAACAGTGTCACCAAAATCGGGAATAGAAAAACCTCTTAACACCAATGTAGCATTAAGAAGCAGGCATTCTTCATTGGACATCAGGTGCAAGGGGCATTATTTATTCCATCCAAGCTCGCACGAGTATGGTCACTTTTCTTAGCATATTTATACACAAAAGTTTCAGGATTACGTAATCTAAGTTACAATGATTGGTTGCAATCCAAATACAATTATAATGCATTTAAATATTTGCTTAATCATTCTCGAATCAACTTCACTTGCGTACAAGGGGCCTTTCGGTGGTCTCTGGTGGTCCCTGGCGGATCTGAAGAGGCACTCTTACTGTTCTTGTTTTTTTAGACTTTATTTATTAATTCCTTGATTTCCCTTATCAACCAGTGTCTCCTAGTCTATCTGCAGTCCTTCAAAATGTACCAGGACATATCAGTGTGCCAGGATGTTTTGGCTCCAATTATAAAGAAAATATGTATTGTACCAGCTACTGGCTTCAACTATAAAGAAAACATGTCCTTGACTGCATTCCTCCTTGAGGTCCCTTGTAACAATAACATGAATGGGTATATTTGCCATTCTTTCATTATTCTAAAAGAAATAGTGTCTTCAACACATATCAGTTGAAATAATGAGCTATCATGTAAGTTTTTTGAAACAAAGTGAAACAAAGAATTTGGGCCCAACAGCGTATTAATGTTGAACAGGTATTCTTTTACTGATGAAGTCGGACTCACAGGGTATCACTCCTTCTATATGTGAGTACCTGCGTAACTAGCCAAAGAGCATATATACACCAGATACATGATTATGTGCAAGACGACCACAGGACTCCAAGACGACTCTATAAGAGTTATAAATCGAAGACTTTTATCAGAAACTGCGCTTTTATAGTCCAAAATCCCTTAGTCATACTACATAAGCATTTCTATTGGTTACATATATGTGTCCATATTGTCTAAGCTAATACATGATTGGTTACTATCTTATGTGTCACCACCCACATCCGGTTCCGTTTGGTTTACTTCCACTTCTGGTTGGTCTACTTCCGGGTCGTTCTCTTGCCGCATCGTCGTACTTCCTCATTCTTTATCCCTATGTCATCTTAAGGCGGTCTCCCTAAATTACACAACTCTTAAGGTGGTGATTCCAAACCATATAACTCTATATAATCATATCCATCTCATTCATGAAGCCTCCAACAATTATGCATTAGTTTTTCCAGGAAATCATTTACATATTCATTAGTCTTCAGAGAAATCATTAACATATGTGTCTACCCATCCCCGTATGCACATTAGGTCTGCTAGGGCCTTCAGGTGGTCGTTTACTTCATCATTTAGTCTTCATCATAGTGTCCACTAGGTAAACTTTGGGTTTCCTTTGGCCATATATGGCCCTGGCTTTAGCTCATCCATCCTTTAGCCCTGGAGTGTCAGTTTAAACCAGCTCCGAGGTGCTCTTCTCTTGACACTGGTATCTTCTTTGGCACTTATCTAAATGCCTAGAGCCACTGTTATTAGGGATGTACCCAGAAAGCTTAATGGACCATCTCAAGGCCTATTTGATCTCACCAGGCAAGAAGTTACATGTAAAACTGAGCAAATGAAGCTAGAAAAAGAATACAAGTGAGGCTTCTATATAACACAATAAATTACGAGTAAAAGAATTCTGGTAAAACTTATATGTAGCAACTTGGGACGACCAAGGATATCAAACCTTTCATTAGATAGTGGTTGAGCTTTCTAAGGCTTTTTTCTTAAGAGGTTTATTACTCACCTGTACTATCTTCCTTCCAGGTCAGCTGTATCCCAATTCAATCATGGTGCTTTATTATTCATTATTTACTTTCTCAAATCTTCAAAGGCACATTCTTACCCCAGAGCACTTCAACTCTTAACTCTTTCAGTATGCACAGCACTTTGTCATTGTGTCATTTTCCCTCTTCATTTTTGTCATTGAATTTGTGGCAAATGTATTCACTACTCCTCTGCAAATACTCATGCACACTCTTGAAAGCTCATCACTGAAATCAGCAGTGCTATTGTTACCAAAATATCGGATCAATAACTTTCTAAGACCAATTTGTAGGAGTTAGAAAGCAAGACATTCTTTAATTCAGCGCTGGGAGCACACATGAAATAATTTCATAAACTGAATGCTCAAAGTATTAGCAGTTGGCAGTAGCTTATATGTGCCTTACACATACATATTCATGACATAAAAGTTTACATATGTATTATATTTCCAGTAAAAAGTTTACATATACACTACACTTCCCTGTGCACGCTCAATTAGCATGCGGAATGGTCTTCCAGT
>NW_010169147.1:0-447 GCF_000695765.1 Mesitornis unicolor
GTAGGAGCTGAGGTTGCATTTAGTATAGGAGCAAAGCCTGGCAGACTCTGGAGGGACCATTGTCTCACTGGTATTAAATGGTCGTAGACTTCTGCTGTCGTAGGTGATCGGTGTTGTGCCTTGTGAGATCTGGGTTATGACCTGAAAAGCAGATGACTGTGGTGGCTTCTTCACCCAGCCTCCCACCCTAGTAACTGGGTATGTCATCCCAGAGAGACCAGGATATCCTAACACTAGGGTCCACTGCCCTTCCTTACTCTCTCTCTCTCTCTGTCATTTCCAAAAAGCTGAACTAGGAACAAAGGAAGTTCAGACAAACTACCTTAAAGAAACCAGGCCTCTCTGCCATGCTAGCAAGTTAAAGAATTTTACTTAAAGGTACTGCATGGAGTAGTTAAAGAGAGCACTGGAATATGATATAGGAAATCCATGAAATAAAATAGTATG
>NW_010169148.1:0-6301 GCF_000695765.1 Mesitornis unicolor
AACCGAGCGATTCTGTGATTCTGTGAATGCTAAGTGAACAGTAGACTTGTAAGTAGCATAATACACTCAAGATGATTTCTATAAAACTTGTTTTAAAAGTGATGAATAATTTTGCACAACATATAGGGTTAAATATTCTTTTCTACCATCACTAGCAAGTCATATTGTTACTATTCAAATTTGTCAGAAAGCCTCCTCTCATCTTTACTCATGGCTCTATACTGAGGTGAGGTTATTTTTTGGTTGGGTTTTGTTTTTTCATTCATTCATTTGTATTGGGTTTTCTGAGAGGGGGTTTTTGGTTGTATTTTTGGTAACGGAGGAAGGGCTATGGAGATGGCCCTTTAAGAAGCTACCTGAAAAGCTCCCCCTTTGCCTTTGTCAGACCCACCTCTGACCAGGGCCAAGCCAATCAACACCCCTGTGAATTCATGTATTTAAGGGGGGTGCAGAGCATGCGCTCGCTCTCTCTGGCATGGCTCCGATCAGCGCGGCCCCCAGGTGTGGGTGGTGTGGCCCCGGCCCTGCCCAGCTGAGATGGACCGGCCCGACCCCAACTTAAGCTTAAGCCCCGCTGCAGCTCCTGTCCAAAAAGAGAGAGAGCCAGGAACTCTTCAGAACCATCAGAAGAGCCTTGCAGCGGAGATAGGAGTGGGGCCTGAGGAGAACAACTTTTGAGGAACACCAAGGTTCGTTGAAGGAAAGAAAGGAGAAGGGAGAGGAGGAGGACGCAGAGCCCAGGTTCCCCTTTTGCAACCCATGGTGAGAGCCAGGTTGACTGGCCTGCAGCCCGTAGAGCTCACCAGTGGGGCAGGGCCACATGAGCAGGTAGCTGCCCCTGAAGAAGCCATGACTCCAGGCACATGTGTGAGGGAACTGTGACTGTGGGCAGATGCAGACTGGAGTTTTGAGGACCTTTTCTCTTGTGGAAAGGGTGCCAAGTAGAAGCAGAGAGAGACACTGGGCAGAGCTCTCCCTACTCCTAAGGAGCACATGGCATGAAATCGACTGCAACCCCCACTGCCATCCCCCTGCACCTCAATGCAAGGTGGCGGGGGAGGGGAAGCGGGGCGAGGGGAAGGTGAAGAAATCGGGAACAAAGCTGAGCCCGGGAAGAAGGGAGGGGTGGGGGAAGGTATTTTGATTTCACGACATCATTTCAGAAGAAAAACAAAACAAAACAACTCTGCCCTGTCTGCACTGAGAGGAAAGGGTAAAAAGTAATTCCAGGAGAATAATTCTGGGATCTTTACCACTGGAGATATGCTCTAAACACAAAATCACAGAAACATAAAACCACAGATCCTTACTTAGGACAAATCTGTATCAATGGAAAATTCAGGAAAAAAAAAGAGATAATGAAAAAAAAATCTGAAAGGATCCTTGCAGTATCTTTGGCTTTACAGAAGCTCCGTCACTAATTATTTCCATATTACTAATTAATCACATCTCCTGTAGAGTCCAAATCAAGGTTCTACTGCTCGGTAAATTATCTTCGCATGCGGTAAAATGCAGCAGTAGTATAAATAAATGTATTCTGTAGCTTTTCTCAAAAGAGTGTTTCTATAAAACCATTTCCAAGTGTTTGATGGTGCAAAATGCTGTTTATCTAAAATCTGTAGATGCAAAAATCTGTTTGCCACAAGACAAACTCTGCATTAAAAACATATAATGCATATTTTATTTTGAGAGAGCAAAGCGGGCGAAGAGGATGGTAGAATCATAGATGTCATAAGACCCTCCTCATTTCCTCATAACTGAGATAAGACTTGCTCACAATATACTTTATATACAACTCCAGTATAGTTGTGTTATATCAAGAAATACATTGTACACAAAAAACCATATCATTAAAAAAAGTTAAAATGAAATTTTATCATCTCTTACCCCATCAAAGAACAAATCTGACGAAGCACAACAAAACTCAACTTTCACCCTTATTACCTGATTGAGTAAAATTTGCTACTTAACACACTCAACAAAGTTTGCAATTATAAAAAAAAAGTAATTTAGGCATTAGATTTATTATTTCTAGAATCAGAATCTAACATTAAGCAGACTAACATATTCACTGTCATCCTGAAGAGGGCAGTCAGACAACATCAAAGGAACACAAAATCTTAAGTAATATCTGCAGGGCACAGTTCTGTTAAACCTGCTATATTAAAGCTGGATCATTTTTTATTATAAGAACAAGATAAAAATCACTTCATCTTGATGCTATCATTCTTAGTCTACCCTTCATTTGTGATGGAACAGTGTTTCTGGGAAATTCAGATACTCCAGTTATACTACTCCTATTTGAGGGAACACTCTTGTTCCTGTTGATCTCCATGCATTTTGTATCTTTGAACTACTCTGAATGAATATAATAGGTAGAAAGCATATTTCAGAAAGTATCATTTTGCAAAGGTCTGTCTTAGATTTTCTATAACACATTCAAAGCGCAATTTCATTCTCACACTGAAGATAGCAAAGCTTTCTGTAATAAATCCTCATAGGTGCTCTTGAGGGGAGTGAAGCAAGAGTGAAAAAAGGGGGGCAGAAATACAGAGTTATAGGATCACTACATACAAAACTGAAGAACATCCCTACAATCCACTATGTAATTTCCAATGGCTACATTGCTGATGCAATCACATTAGTAAGTTTCTGTAGCGTTGGTTACTCCTTTTCAGATACAATAATAATAAATACAGTAATAGTAAAAAGCATAAGCAGTTGGTTGAAAAAATTCAACCTGTGATTAATACTGGGCAACATCATCTCTGTCTTTTCTTACCTATCTCTATCATTAGTTAATATTAATTCTATCAGTTTGTTTCTATGAAGTAATGTTAATTCTATGAAATTATTATAATTATATTAAGTATCATAGAGTCATAGGGCAGAACTACAGTTGGTATGAACTCATCAGAACAATAGCATTAGCACTGCTCCTTTTAGACAGGATTTTTTGATAGAGAAGATTTAAATATTATTGATGATAGAGCAATCTCTTAAGAATTTAATCATAACAGACCACAGAAATTAGCAACAACAAAAGCAATACTAACCAGCTACTAGAAAATAGTGGCCAGATTAAAAGGAAATGCTATTATTAGATTTACCTAAAAGTTCAGCATACTGGCAAAGTAAGCTGCTAAACAAATACTCTACAAAAATCTTTTCCATTACACAAGAGGTGCTAATGAAACATTAAAAGTTTTATTTAAAGAAAAAAAAAGTTTTATTTAAAGGTATTAATTATGTGTCTGTGGTAGATAATCAGATTTGTATAGCTTGAGCTATATTAAATTAAATTAATTTTTTTCTACTAGTCCAACATTATAGTGAGGAAAACACAAACGGACTATTAGAAAAAGAATAAAAGAGACTGTGGAATTATTTAACAAAGAACACAGTAAAGCATTATCTTTTGGCACACTATGGACTGTACAAAACACTTACAAATGTACAATTGGCAAAGAATGCACTGCCGGGTCACCTACCGATTCTTAGCCATCTGTTTAAAGTGAACTGATTAATCCTGCAATTCTCTCCAAGACAACTTTTTTTTTTTTAATTTGGAATGGTTTTCCCAAAATGAAGAGAAAGGGCTAAGTGCATATTTTAAGTTCTTCTCAGTATTGAGAAGATAAGTTCAGAATCCTTATTTGCTTTTGTTTTGTTACGACAAAAAGCACTGAAGAATCTACATTTGTGTCCAGAAAATTCATCACACACCACAAAATGAAGAGATTATGGACACTACTTAAAAACTACACTGTTCATACAATCTAGCTAGCTATAGCAGGAGAAAGCAAGTTAAACCCGTGCTATTCTATTTACAGCATCCCATGAAATTTTCAGTATTCTGCAGGTGAAAAGAAGCTATGAGAACATAACCTGCAGAAGTTGCAAAGTAAAAAAAAAAAAAAAATTGTGACCAAAATTGTAATCTCTTATGACTCAAGTATAAAATTACTGCTCTGTTAAAAAGACTTGGCAATACTTCTATCAAGATCCAGAAGTGCACTGGAAAAGCAATTGCAGAACTTTCAACAACTCCTTCCACATTTCCTGTTCCTTCTTTGAACAAAAGTTCAAAAGATAATTCCCTCTCGGTACAGCTAAGAGACAAGTCAATGATTTTCTCACTATTTGCTCTTGATCAACCAGCAAAAAACAGAAAGGCTGTTTCTTCTTTCTGATGACACCCCCTTGATTGTCAGAATTCGTTTTGCTGTTGACCTACTCTTTGATCAGCTACTTGAACACAGTTGTCTGAGATATCCTCCTGAACAGGCAAAACAACAGAATCTGTCTTTTCTAGATTAAAAACCTCTTCTTGGAGGTCTCACTGATAGGGTAGATGTTAATAAAATTATGTGGAATCTCTTCTCTGATATATTTTGTAATTTTTATTCTGCAGTATGATTTCTACACTAGCTACAAGCTTGCTCCAGTAGATGCCATTTATAATTGCTGTCAGAATTCAGCCTTGTCACTTAAATGCAACAAGTCTTTAGAAAACACATCCCACACCTGCAAAATTGACCCATCTCCCTCCCATCCTACATATATATTTTATATATAGACTTTATATTTACACACATATATATTTATTTATAGACATACACAACTTCAGCCAATAGGAGTAATCAGTGATCCTTTCAATATAACAAAACTTCTGACACTTCTAAAAATACAATAGTCTGGTCAACATAGGGGTTGAAGAAAATAACTGGCTACACTGTCTCCTCTCCATTACCAGCCATTTTCAGCTTCTTCATAAGTATCACTGCAAAACTGTTTTCCAAAAATCTGGAAGCAGGTTTGTTACTTCCACAGTAAAATACCATTAAACATCACACAGGACTGAAACAACACAATTTTCGGTTTGGCAGTTTACAGTTTGTCTCCACAAGTGGTCACTTCCCATTACTATAGTCCTCCTCTGTTGCATTTTCCCATTTTCCCCTAATTCTAGGCTTTAAACTTCAGCTGCAATGGTTCAAACAGGCTCAGTTACAACTTTAAAATAAACATTTGGGAATTCATAGACATTAAAGTCTTTCACAGTAGAAAGTATGCAAAACAAAATATATTTGTTTCAGGTAGCCTGAAATTCACAGAAAGATGAACATGTCTTATTTTATTTTAACCATTAACACATAACAGGCCAATGGCACAGGTCAATTCAGCATCTTTAGCCTCTGGCACTGCTCTGGTCTTTTCAAGGAACACTAAGGAAAAAAACAATGAAACGAAATATGCATCTTTTTATTGATGGGCTTCAGCTGTTGGGGAAAAAAACCTCATTGATCAGTTTCAATTCTCTGACCCGTATTTCCCTTTCTAAATGAAAATACCTCAACAATGAATTTGAAAAATGAATCGGACAAAAACGTGGATGTTTTTTGCAAAAACTTAGGCATCTGTGACATGCACCTGTATGCAAAGCAGAGATGGTTGTTTCTGCCAGTGAGATGAGATCAGCAGAAGTAAGTTTTCATATAATTTTCTTATGGTATGATTAGATGGTACAGCAACAAACAAAAATGAACAAGTTAATAATAACAATGAAAGATGCAGAGGAACAGCCAGCACAGTGAAGGTTTCTGCAGGAGAGAGCTAAAGCCCATGTGCAGCTGAAAATCAAAGCACTAATAATCGAGTGGGGGAGTTGTTGAAGTCTGGTTGGTAAAATGGTGCTGATCCCTTTGGGGAAACGTAGCAATAATAAAACGGGGCAACAGATTGCAAAAGGCAAGAAGATGAAGAGCAGATAAACTGGAAGAGAATTTTCACCCAAAAATGCATTCAAGTCAGGCTAGTAGTTACCATTTGCCTGGATGCAACAGAAAGTACAGGCTGTGAAACAGTCTATTTATCTCTGTGAAGATGCTGTTTTCAGAGTGACCGCTCTTTTGTTCTTTTTACATACTGAAGTAATCTTTTTCAGTAGTGTGACTGAATGATATGGGTAAGAGAGAGAAACTATCTAGTTGAGTGAATACCTAAGCACAAAGGAAAATAAGCTGGTCTTACATCCTGAGAAGTCAATGTTTAGAATTACTTTTGATTGTTCATCCAAACCCAAAAAATCCACATTGATCCACCATCACAGTGCAAAGAGCCCTTTACTATCTGACTCCAATGTGCTCTTGCGGAGTATATACACCAAGAATAGTAATAACATGTAAAGTCAATAAACACTGAAATTTAATTCCCTGGGACAAAAACTGTTCAATCAAACATGTTTCTTAATGTGCATGGAAAAAAAAACACCTGTTGTGGTTTAGGCCCAGTGCATAAC
>NW_010169149.1:0-11186 GCF_000695765.1 Mesitornis unicolor
GGTGACCCCACCACTCCTCACCCGAAAGCAGCCCCGGCCCCGGCCCCTCTCCGCCGCCTCACAGCCTCGGGAGCCGTCAGGGACTGGGGTCGGTGCCGGGTGAGGCGCGCAGGGAGCCGCGTCACCGGGAGGGAGCAGGCGGGTCGGAAACATCCCTGCCAGCGGTGAAGAGTGGAGAGTTTGGAGGGAGCGATGGCAGCAACCGTAACTCTTTCTGTTGTAGGCAATGGGTTCATGGATGGGAAGGAGCTACAAAACTTCATCCAGGAGTTGCAGCAGGCAAGGAAGAAGGCAGGCTTGGTAGGTTAATGTTTCGCCCCACTTTTCCGTCTTCTCCAGGAAAGAAGAGATTTCTTGAGCAAACTCCAGTGCCCCGTTTCCGTCTGTTCTTGGTTGCCATCACACGGGTCATGCAGTTGCCTCACCAGGCAAAGGAAAGTAGCTCGATTAGAAATCAGCCGGTTGCCAATGAAATAAATCGTCTGCTTTGGAAAGGGAGGCCAGGACCCACCTCCCTGGGGAGCTGGTCCCGCTCAAATCTTGCCAGGCTACGAGCTGGTACTTCTGACAGTGCTTAAAAAGAGAAGTCAAGAAATGCATGCATGCTAGCTTTTTTGTCTTGGATAGGACCTTATCCCATTGCAATTAATTTTACCTGATCCAGATATGTACTGATACTAAAAGGAAAAAAAAAAAAGAAAAAGAAAAAGAAAATGAGAAAACACTTCAAGTTAGTTGGACTGTGTTTTAATTTCATACCTAATGGGCAGTATGGGCTGAAATACATTTCTGCCCCTTGGTGGTCAGTAAACAGATCTGCAGATGACTGCCTACCACTTTCTGCCCTTCACCAGTGTTACACAGCAGGAGTACGAGTACCAAATCCTGGTAGTTTAAATTGTTCAGACAGACAGCAAAGTTTTTGACAATGTTGTCAAAACAATTCTGTGTATGAGTTATTAAAGTACTGATTATTAATTTCCTCCAAACTATATCCATGTGGTGAAACAGAGAAAGAAAGAGAGAGAGAGAGAAAGAGAGAAAGAAAGAGAGAGAGAAAGAAATTAAAGATTTCATGTAAAGATTTGAATTAAAATAGAAGTGAGCCTTTTGAACAAGTAAACTGGCTTTAAAATAATTAGTTTTTAAAGCAGGCCACTTAGCATCAAACTCCAATATATAACCTAATGGAACCAATTTAAATGAATCTATTCTAAAGGACTTCTGAAGTAACAGAAAATAAAACTATAATTTAACAGGATGGCATGTGTGCATGGGGGAAATAGATTAATGCTTTATATAGGAATATTTCCAAGTTGAGCAATAGCTTTTCAATAATCAACTTTGCTTTAAAAGTTGATGTCATTTTAGAAGTAAAGGCAAAAAAAAATTAACTTAAAATTTAGTTTAGTTTAGAAACTTTAATTTAGTTTCTTTTGTGGAAAATTGCCTCTATTGACACTGCAGTCCAGGTACTAGTTAATTCTTAGAGCTGTTGGTGTAGGCATTCATTTTCATAATTGTAATAAAGTTTAAACTAAAATTAAAAAAACCAAACTCCCCCCAAAAAATTAGTAAAGGAATGTGGGTTTTAGAGGGAAAACGTCTATTTTTTTCACATAAAAGTTTAAATACAACTTCGATATCTTTCAAATATTGCAACAGAACAAATGTATTTTCTATATTGAAGTGCAGGAAACTTAAGTATGTCCATTAGAAAGATATTCAAGCCTGTGTATATTTAGTACAAATGGCATTCTTAGTAGAAATGCTGATATATTATTCAGCAGTTAAAAAAATAATTAGAAGCTCAAGGAAAAAAATATTTGTCACTTTAAGATCACATTATTTTCTGTCTCAAAACATCTCTTCTTTAAAAAAGACCCTGCTCAATGTAACACAGAAAAGCCTTGAAGGATTATTTTTATCTGCTACCATTTTAATAGTTTATGCTTTTTGTAAAAAAACCCAAAAACCTCTGCCTGTATCTCACCCTATATTTGAAAAATGTTTGTGTGCTTAATTAAGTTTTCATTTCCCATTTCTCTGATTCAAACCTATCTTTGGAGTGTTCTGCTGAAAAGATCAATCTACAGTAGAAACAACAAATGCAGTACTTGGTCTGTTGGCTGAAGAGTATTGATATATGTTCTCTTAGGTCGTAAATCTATGCTGATTCTTGCATTTGAAGGCTAATTTGCCAAACAAGCATCTCATTAGTTCGTGTCTTGTCTCACGGGATACTAATTCAGAAGCTTTGAATTTCTATTCTTTTGCCAGAAGGGACACATTGAGAAACTAGTGTAGGTTATATGTCATTTCCTCAGCTGTCCTTCTTTTAACACCCCAAAGCTTCTTTGTCATCATTAACTTCTGCATTTCAGGTCACTCTTCTGCTCACTATTTTTGAAATATTCAATTATGCATTCTTCATAGCTGTATTTTACATCAGTCATGCCACATGCATTAAAGAATCACATTGATTCTGTCATCGAATAGGATGGTTTAACATTTCCCAATATTCCTCCCAACTACAGAACTGTTCTAATTATGTTCTAAGGCTAATCCTTTTATTAATCCACTCAGTAAGCCCATACTTTCAGAGCTGCTTTTTCTCAGACAGAGCAATAGCATGCAGCCTGATTTGTGCTAGCCCCAGAGGGTGGATGTCTACTTGGAGGTTTTAGAGCTTGGGCTTTTCTTTGGTAATACTATGTGTTTTTGCTTCATGCATTATGGTAGATAGTGAATTGATCTGCTGTACTTCTATACATGTTGAAAGAACTGCCTCTTTTTTAAAGATAAAAGCTATAAAAGTATATGAGGATAGCTGCCATCTATTGTGCCCTACATTTATGCAATATGTTCTCTATTTACACATGACAATTGCTAAAAGAAACTGCAGGCTATATGTGACTAACATAGGGGTTGATAAAGGGTCAATAGATGGATCTTGGCTGAGATATTCCACATCTCTTTCTCACTTTCTCTGTACATATAGATGATGACAATTGTTCTGTGCAGAAATATGTGATTTAATAGATGTTTATGGATTCAGTCACGTATGTGTTTCTGTAGTGTCATCTATCCTTACATTTTCAAATCATATTGAAAAAAAGCTTTTTTTTTCTACAGCTCCATTTGATTGGATAAGTGTCTTTTAAGGGGTGTGAAGGGCTAGTTTCTTAATTTCAAATATCGAGCACTGCATCTGTATAAAGTCTAGGAGTAGACTTGGTTAAATTTAGGCAAGTTTTTTTGACTGAAAACATTTATTTGAATAACATAACTTGAATAACTCATCAAGCAGCTCAAGAGCAGATGAAATTAACACACACACCAAAAAAACCCCTTTCTGAATACTGTGCTAGAAGATGACCATCCTCTTTTGTTTATCCTGTATTTGGCTGTGCCCTTTTCAATGGGTGGACACTGCATCTGGCACTGCAGAGCTGCTATTAGAAGGGTTAGTAAAATATTTAACCAGGACTAATTAAAATCCAGGTGTCTGAATTCTTCGTTCTATCTACTAAGCAAACTTGTCCCCACTTTGGGATCATTAGATGAAAGGTGACATTGAAGTGCATTGTATTAATAACCACATCTCTAATTAAAGCCATGGCAAATTACTAACCTGCCATGGATGACTTTGACAGAAATAGGATACTAGGCCATGATTGTATCAGCTACAAGGAACTGACATTTTAGTTAGCTTTGGTAGTTGAAATTTGGGACAAACTACAATGGACTTTGTACAGCTGAGATTCCCTGTGTATCTAGTGATAGAACCACTTAGGTCCTGTATAATCAGATCTATTATATCAACTAATCCTTTAATTTCCAAAGACTGCTGTATCTTCATCCATAACCATAGAATTGTCCACTGCTTTAATATAACTGTAGTCGTGATTCTTGCTGCATGGTTTTACTAGCTTACACCTATAAGAAATACAGAGAAAGTCAAAAGCTTGATCAGTATTGGAGGTTGATGGCAGCTCATATCAAAGCAAGGCAAGGCAAGCTGAAGTGTCAAATGAAATATTTAGAAGTTCACCCAAGGCTGGCACCTTTGCCATAGCCTAGACCAAGGACAGAGAACAGATGTGTAGCAGGAACCATAATTTATGTGAAGAACAATTATGGTGGCTTTATTCTGTCAGATTTAAGGTGCTGCACAAAGTTTTCTCTCTCCAAAATCTGCCTCTCTACATTTCAGCAGTGACATTTTGACTCTGTTTCTATGATAACCAAATACTAAACAGTGAAAATATGGTATCGTGATGACTTATCTTAGGGCTAAAATAGCATCTATTGTTCAGGATACAAACACTCAAAGATGTGGAAAGGCTATTTTGGTGTTCAGATGTATTATACTGAAGTGTTCCTGATTTTGAAAGATTTTGCACTGCCTTCAAGTTACTAATTTAAAAATGGAAACTGAGAAAATTGACGAATAATTGCCTGTGAACTTCACTGTCATCCTTTTAAACAAAAAAGCTGTTATACACATCTTCCAACACATCTGTCTTTATATTTTTTTCATTCTGTAAACTAAAATAGGAGTTCTAAGTATTTAGATGCCAATCATTCACACTGACTGGAACATAATTCCTTAGGAAGTATGACAATGACATTGATCATGATAAAAAAATACTCTATTTCATTTAAACTTGAGAAAATTAGCTGCAGTTAAGTATGAATACGTCATTAAATGTAATATATTATTTGGTAACTAATAGAATAGCCAAGTAAGTTTACATGTGTTTCTCTCTATCTTAAAGTAATGTTTCTCTTACTGTAACTTTTTAGGATTTAACACCTGAAATGAAAGCTTTTGTGGACCAATATGGGAAGACTCCTGATGGAAAAATAGGAATAGTTGAGGTAAGACAGTTACTTTATAACAAAAGACTGACATGCTTATTTGTAGAAAATACATTTAGCACAGAACAACATGAGAACAATGTGGAAATATTTTGGATTTTTTGTTGCATAGAAAATTTCTTCTGCTGTCTTAAGCTTTTTAGCACTTTTTCGCTAATGAAGTGTTTTCATTAAAAATACGCAAGGTACTCCTTACCCTTCTTCAGATATTTCACTACACATCAGTTAACTTTGCACACTTTATTCAGTACAAATAAGCATCAACAGTAGTTTAGTTTTCCTGCAAAGCAGGTAAGAGCTCTGTTTTAGAAATTTAAATTGTGAAAGTTACTGTGATTTATTTCGACCTATGATTTTAAACTAATGCTATGTCACCACTCTTATAGTGAGGGTAACACACAAGTGAATGCAATTGGACAATCACTGTATACAGTCTATTCTAAAAAAATCTATGTGGTATGAGAGCATGTTGATCACATTAAATTTAAACAAAATTTTGATAGCAGTTGTGATCCACATTGTGAAAGATCAGGATTTCTCATGAATCCCTTTCTTAAACTTTAACAGAACTTCAGGGAGAAAATTCCCCTATTCCTTATTGCCACTTTCTAAAGAGGGCAAAGATGACCAACCCCTTCTGCACAAACAGCTGCTCAACAATTGGATAATTTAGACAACTTGCCAGGAAGAGGGGAACTGCTGTCTTTTCTCTCACTTTCACTGTTCAGTGCTGCAAGTCAAGAAGGAGAGTTTGCTGGGTTACAGCTTGAGAAGTCACTTTTCCAAGCCTGAAACTATGACTCATTTATGTCACTGAGTGCAGTGAGGCTGCGGTTTTATTATTAAATGCTATTATATTTTTTTTTTAACTGATAATAAGAATTCTGACCTAGAGAGCTAATTAAGAAACAGCTGGAAACAAGCCAGGTCTGCAAAATTTCTACAGTGACCAACTTTGGGTCAGTAGCTAATTTTAAAATAGAGGACTGAATAGAATCTGTAAAAGTCAATAGAAAGTATCGCTGCTGATATAGTAGATTATTTCAGGGTGTCTTTTTTCCTCTGTCATGTGTCTGAATTGAATATGCTTGTTTAAATGCATATGTAATCACGCCTAAACTACTGTTGAAATACGAACAGTTTATTTCACTTGAAGCTATAACTGATTTTTAAAAAATTAATCTTCTAGCAAAACTTAGCATTGATCAAATAGTTCTGCATCTAAAAATAACCACTGTTCATATGGACTAACGAATTGTTTGGTTTTACACTAACAAATGGTTATTCATTTGGTATTGAAGAATCCTATTTAATTTAGTATTTTTGAATATGTGTAACAGCAAGCATTGGATGCAAGAAGAATGTGCAGACGGTGCCTGCAAAAGACCGTGTTTCTTCACTTAGGAAATATAACTGGAAGTTTTATCCTTCAAATTCTATTTCTGATTCTACTATTGACTTAATAGGTAGAGGTAAGCAAATCTGATAGGGCCTGATGGGGTGCAGTGCACACCACCCCCAGTGAAGTGCCAGGCATGCTCAGCATCCACGGAAGCCATTAAATAGTGACAGTACTCATTCAGTGACTGAAGGGACTTTCTCCCTTAATATAGCAGTTTCCTAACCCAATAGCTGTATTTTATTTCACTCACATCAGCATGAAGCTTGATTTGGAAAGTGCTGATGGGACTCAGATGAAATGTGTTATACGTGCAGAGCAGTATGATATTAAAGTTGGTATTTGGAGTTGATTCTCCTTATAAATAAAAATGCTCAGTAATTCCAGAGTGCTCCCATTTACATAGTACCTCAGATAGTTTTTCTGAAAAGTTGTATGAATGTTGTTTAAAAACCATTATATGAAGCTATCCTTACTCCCAGCCACTATCATGAATACCCTAGCATCTGATGGAAAATGTCCTAGTGAGTTTTCAGGAAAGGTCTGTTGGCTGAGATAAAGAGGAGGCCTGGATGGCTTCACAGAGGAAGGACTGGATTTTCAGCTCAGATTAAGTTTCAATTCTGTCGCTGGAAGCACACTGCAGTGAGTTCACTACCTTTATCCAGTGTCCTCCAGCTAAAGGCAGAGCCTGGACCTGCCTGCCCACTTGCCTGTCATTGTGTAAGGGACCTTTCTTTCACCTTTTGTACTCAGACTAACACTTCTGGTAAAATGTGGATGTGAAAACCCAAGTTTCGAAATTCAGAACTGCAGTAATTCCACATTCAAATCATTTGAAGCTTACTGCTGCTTTAAAAATAACTACTTATTAGCCTAAAATAGCCTTTGTACTTCCATTCTCTATTATAGGATTTTAAAAAGCAAATTCACTGTATTAGGTGAAAGGAATTTTAAATAGCATTAAATATCAACAGAATTTACTCAGAGAATGATTTCTAGAAAATAGTTCTGATATTGTTTTAAGTACTGCGAGTATCTTTTCTGCTAGGTAACCTTTAAAGACGTACCTCGGCCTGTGGCTGATCAGAAAGGAGTCAGGCCAGTCTCAGGCTTTGTGGCTGTCCGCTGTTACTCACGCAGAAATAGGCAACATTCTCCTTAAAAGCAGCAGACCTCACAGAAACACTCACTAAACTGCAATTGCTGCCATCCGTAAACTCATAGTGGTCTGCACTCTTATTCAAACATGCTCACATAGTTCCCCTACACTTATCCGCACAAAGAAGTCTTCATTAGAAACAGCACCAGGTTCCCATCTTTCCCCTCTGTAGTGGTATGACTGGGACTGGGACGCTGAGCCAGTTTCCACACAATCTCTGCATCCTTCAGCAATGCAGTGTTTTCCATAAAAAGCAATTTAATGCTATCTATCTGATTCATGAGCTTGGAGAACTGGAGTTCCCTTTAGCTACATTCTTTCTAGTACACTAAAGGGTAAAAAAGAATGAAAGCACGAAAGACTACTTCTTTTTTTGACAGAAGCCTGAGCTAATACTGGATACTGAGCTACTACTTCTCTGTAATGTAAAAGCCTGTGCTTTCTCCTGAGAGTTACAAAGGATGAGAGGTATAACTTAAAATAAGATAATTTTCTTCCAGGGGTAATATATTCTGTACCTCAAATTCACTTTGGTGCTGCTAGGAAGCTGTTAATGATTGTTTGGAAAGTTAGTATTTTACATTTACTCTTGCACCTTGTACTATTTTACCATACCCTTGCAAAATTCACCAGAGTTAACTGTACATGACCCATTAACAACATCTTATTTATAATTTTCACACAAGTAGAGCCTTTCTCATTGGCATAATCAGTCCTTTCCCTCAAACTCTGCTTATTATTATAATCAGTTCTTACATTCAACATTTGTTGTTGAGTAGCAATGTTGATTTACTCTAAGAATCAAAGCTACCTTGTCATGGGAAAAATGAAGAAATTTTTCCATAAATCAGTATTAAGTTACACACATTTAGCTATTATATATATATATGAACATGTATTTACCCACACGTCTCTATGCTATTTATAATGGAGTAGGTTTTGAAAGCTTCTGACAAAAATGCATCATTTAATGTGATTGGGTTTAGTGTTCAGCCATACACCAAAAGCTCCGATGGGCCCGACAGCCTGTCATTAGCTGCACTGTTTCTGTAAGGAGAGTGCTCTGATGTGTCTCTTCAGTCATCCCAACACTGAAAGAATATAACTGATACCTTGCACAGATAATATTAGAGAAACTAGAGATCTGTCTCTGTTCCTTGTTGTGCCTGTAGAGTGAGAGGGAGAGCTGAAGTCACCTATGGCACCATAAAAGCCCATAAAAAAGCCTGAGCAATTAGGCAGTAGCACTGAAATAGAGCAAGGGATTTGAGGGTGTGGAACGAATGAAGAAAAAAAAAAAATTTAAGATGAGGCTTCAGGAAATCTGAAGATGTCATTTTTCATAAAAGAATGCAGCTAAGAAATCTGTCTCCATTTTCTCTTCCTAGTAAGCACAGCTGGCCTATTCTTCCAATAAAAATTTTTCTTTAATCAAAACACATTTCATACATTGCGAGGACAGAAAAAAATATTGGGCTTTTGTTAAAAACAAATCATGATTCTACATTAAATTATACAGCATACTCTCCATCTTCTACATTTGCCACTTGCCAAAATTGAGTTATAGTAAATGAACATTTTCAATAATCAGTACAATAATGTCTGATTTTAAAAAAGCCTTTTGTAGAGTAGAGGCGTTGGAAGAACCACCCATGATTTTGCAGAGCTAAAAGCCTTTTTGATTTCTTTCTGGTATTTATAGTTCTTCTTCAATATATCTCTGTGCCTGACAAATGATCACTGGTTGCCATCCCATACCCTCCCTACTTTTGATTTTTCTCCAGGCTTTCCCATATATTTTTCTGTTTATCTTACACATATGTTTTTCATGTCAGTCTTCCTCTCTCCTCTCTCCTCTTCCTCAGGATCTGGGAATAGTTTATTTTCCTCACTTTCTTAATTCATGGTCCTTCACACTTATCCTCACTTCATGCTTTCCCCTTGTGCCAATTCCAAGGTTTTCACCACAGATCCTAACTATGCATGGGTGAACTTCCCCCCCCCTTTCCCCAGCTACCCCTTCAGTAAAGTGCTGTCTCCCTTCTCTCACATCTCAGTTCTGCTTGGCCTTGATGAGTACCGAAAAGCTGTGAGGTCAGGAGCCTTTCAGAGGCATCTTCCAAATATTTCAGCTAACAGGATGAAGCTTCCTATAGGGCCACAATAGGGCACTATGATCACAAAGGATTTCATACCCTTTTAAAGGCTGAGCTGGCTTAATGAAGAATCCAAATTGAATCTTTCTTAAATTCTGTTACAGCTTGCTCAGATATTACCAACAGAAGAGAATTTCCTGTTGTTCTTCAGGTGCCAGCAACTAAAGTCAAGTGAAGACTTCATGCAGGTACAGCATGAAAAGTTGCCTTTTGTGAAATCATCCAAGTCCCACTTGCCATAAATATGTCACTAAAACATTCACATTCTTATTGCAGACATGGAGAAAATATGACAGTGACCACAGTGGCTTCATTGATTCTGAGGAACTCAAGGTAAACCAACACCCCTGAGTATGCACGACATGAGAACAAGCGGTGGGTTACTGCCTATGCTACAATGTGTTTTTTCAGATACCCACCCATGCATGAATCTGCATTTCAAACATGATCAAAAAGCAATATAATGAGCTGATGTTTTTGTCACCAGTAAACTATTTAAAATGAAACTCTAATCTGATCAATGTTTTTTAAAGTGTGTTTTAATTCAGATCAATGTTTGTCTCAAGTGACTCAAGGTATCAGGTACTCTAGCTTAGAAATAAGAAAGACTGAGAAAGCAAGATAAGCCTCTGGAACCTATGTTGTTCTTTTTTTCTTTTTTTTCTGTATTAAAGAGAAGGGCTGTTTTGTTGTTTCTGTTTTTTTTTTCCTGAGGGCATCACTAACATGAATCACTATGCTGCTGGACAAATTACGCTTTCTCAAGTATCGTGTCACCCTACAGTTTCCACTGTCATGCTGTTAGGCTAACACAACTGGAATGGTGTTGGCCCTGCTTGGCTAACTTGGTGGAATTTTGGTAACAGCTTTAACAGAGCAGAATTGAGATTATTCCATTAGCCACCTTAGCCTTGCAGAGTTAGCAAACCTTAAAACTAGAGTGGTTTACCCCTCTAGTCATAAAACTAACAGAAAATCACAGAAGCTGAATCACAGAGTCACAGAATCACTGTGTGGTTGGAAGGGACCTTTGGGGGTCATCTGGTCGAACTCCCCTGCTCAGGCAGGGTCACCTAAAGCCACTTGCCCAGGACCATACCCAGACAGCTTTTGAATATCTCCTCCATCATATCTTTTGAATATGGAGACTTCAGAATCTCTCTGGGCAGCCTGTGCCAGTGCTCAGTCACCCTCACAGTGAAAAAGTGTTTCCTGATGTTCAGAGGGAACTTTCTGTGCTTCAGTTTGTTCCCATTGTCCCTGGACCTGTCACTGAGTTTCAGCCTGGCTCTGTTCTCTTTGCAACCTCCCTTGAGGTATCTGTCTGTCTGTCTGTCTGTCTGTCTATCTATCTATCTATCTATCTATCCATCTATACTGATGAGGTCCCCCTGTGCCTTCTCCAGGCTGAACAGTCCCAGCTCTCTCAGCCTTTCCTTATAGGAGAGATGCTCATATACAGCAGGCTCTGATTAGAAAGGTACCATTTTCCACAGCTTAATTGCACTTGATAAGTTATTGTAGCTTTAAATTCATATAAAGAGAAAGACCTGGCAGTGTTTATCCCTCTAATTTGGACTATTTT